>NC_060280.1:77475723-77512264 GCF_021613505.1 Equus quagga | reverse complement strand
GGGGGCTTTGGGGAGAAAAAGGAAAAAAATAAAATCTTTAAAAAAAAAAAAAAAAAGATTAGTGGATAAACAAATCGTGGTAGCTATGCAATGGAATGTTGCTCAGGAGTAAAAAGGAATAAATTGATACATACAGCAACGTGAATGATCCTGAGAAAAATTCTGCCAAATGAAAGGAAACAGATAACAAAAGAGTACATTCTGCATGACTCCATTCATATAAAATTGTAGGAAATGCAAAGTAATGTACAGTGATAGGAAGTAGATTGGTGGTTGCCTGGTGAGCAGGGATGGGGGTGGGTAGGGAGAGGGAGAGATTACAAAGGGATATAAGGAAATTTTGGGATGGATGAATATATTCAGAATCTTGATTGTACTTATAGTTTCACGGGTGTCAGAACTTATCAAAATGTACATTTTAAATATGCACAGTTTATTATTTGTCAATTATACCTCAATAAAAGTGAGCGGAAAAACCTGCAGAAGCATTCTTCACTTAATTTTCATGTGTCTAATCCAGTTGATGGTTTCTGCCTGTTCTACCTCTGTGTCTCTTACAGTTACATACTCTTCTTCATACTTTGTGCCATTTTCATACTATGGGTTTTTATTATCTCCTTCTTAGTCTGTGTTTGTAAATTCCTAAAGTGGTCTTCTGCTTCTCTTCTTCCTCCCTTTCTTCTACCCTGAAAAGTTCACACACCGCTACTAGAATTTTCTTATTAAAACACATCTGTTCATGTCCTTCTTCTGCTCAGGATTTGTCACTCTCATTTTCTACAGAAGAAACTTCAGACTCCTTGTGATATGCAATACTATCCATGATCTCTGACCCCATTCTACTTTTCCAGTCTTACTGTACTTCCACTACTCTATTTCATGAACTTAATGTTCCAGCCGAATTTAGCTATCATTTTCCCCCATTGCAGAAGTTGCTCCTTTCATCTGTTTGTCCTTCTACTTATAGTGCCTTCTCTAACCTCTTACTTCTTCCATGGAGGAAAGGTGAAGCAAAGCATTTAAAATTTTAAAGCAACTGTATTTTTATCTTTTTTGATATTTTGTTGAGCTAACTGGGAATAGAAATTCAATCTTGTTTGTTAGTTACTGGCTATACAGTAAGCAGTTATGCTCAATTCTCAGTATTATGCTCAATATTATCATTCCACTGGCCCTTCCAGTTTCTGCCATCACACACTTCCTGCCTTGATTTGCCTTCCTATCCAGTTTGGATTCTAGGGCCATCATTACATTCACCTACCACAAACATGTCCTTTATTCCCCCAGTAATTTTATTGAGATAATTATGGTTTATAACAGTTTGTAATTTCAGGTGTACATTATTATCTATCAATTTCTTAATAGACTTCATTGTACTCACCACCAGTGCTCTAATTTTTGTCCATCACTGTACATATACACCTTTACCCCTTTCCCAAACCTGCCAACCCCCTTCCCCTCTGGTAACCACTAATGTGTTCTCTTTATCCATGTATTTGTTATCTTCCACGTATGAGTGAAATCATGCAGCATTTGTCTTTCTCTGTCTGGCTTGTTTCGCTTAACATCATACCCTCAAGATCCCTCAGTCTTGCTGAAAATGGGAAGATTTTTGTCTTTCTTTATGGCTGAGTAGTATTCCATCATATACATACACCACATCTTCTTTATCCATTCAGCTGTAGAAGGGCATTTGGGTTGCTTCCACATCTTGGCTATTGTGAATAATGCTGCAGTGAATATAGTGGTGCATAAATCTCTTTGGATCATTGATTTCAAGTTCTTTGGATAAATACAGAGTAGTGGAATAGCTGGATCTTATGGTATTTCTATTTTTAATATTTTGAGACTCTCCATACTGTTTTCCGTAGTGGCTGCACCAGTTTGCATTCTCACCAGCAGTGTATGAGGGTTCCTTTTCTCCACATCCTTTCCAACAGTTGTTGTTTTTTGTCTTGGTAATAAAAGCTATTCTGACCGGTGTAAGGTGATATCTGTAGTTTTAATTTGCATTTCCCTAATAATTAGTGACATTGAACATCATTTCATGTACCTCTTGGCCATCTGTATATCTTCTTTGGAAAAATGTTCATATGCTCTGCCCATATTTTGATACGGTTGTTTTTTTGTTGTTGAGTTGTATGAGTTCTTTACATATTTTGGAGATTAACCCCTTGCTGAATATATGATTTGCAAATATTTTCTCCCAGATGGTGGATTGCCTTTTCGTTTTATTCCTGGTTTCCTTTGCCTGGCAGAAGCTCTTTAGTCTGATTAAGTCCCTTTTGTTTATTTTTTCTTTTGTTTCCCTTGCCCAAGTAGACATGATATTTGAAAAGATCCTTCTAAGACCGATGTCAAAGAGTGTACCGCCCATGTTTTCTTCTAGGTGTTTTATGGTTTCAGGTCTTACCTTCAAGATTTTAACCCATTTGAATTAATTTTTGTGTATGGTGCAGGATAATGGTCTATTTTTATTCTTTTGCATGTGGCTATCCACTTTTCCCAACACCATTTATTGAAGAGATTTTCCTGTCTCCATTGTATGTTCTTAGCTCCTTTGTCAAACATTAACTGTCCATAGATGTATGGTTTTATTTCAGGGCTTTCAGTTCTGTTCCATTGATCTGTGTGTCTGTTTTTGTGCCAGTACAATGCTATTTTGATTATTATAGCTTTGTAGTATGTTTTGAAGTCAGGGATTCTGATGCCTCCAGCTTTGTTCTTTTTTCTCAGGATTACTTTACCAATTCGGGGTCTTTGGTTGCCTCATATAAATTTTAGGATTCTTTGTTCTATTTCTGTGAAGAATGTCATTGGGATTCTGATTGGGATAGCAATGAATCTGTAGATTGCTTTAGGTAATACAGACATTTTAACTGTGTTGATGATTCTGACCCATGAGTACAGGATATTTTTCCACTACTTTATGTCTTCTTCAGTTTCTTTCAATAATGTCTTAGAGTTTTCAGTATATAGGTCTTTCACCTCTTTGGTCAAGTTTATTCCTAGATATTTTGTTCTTTTTGCTACAGTTGGAAATGGGGTTATATTTTTGATTTCTCTTTCTGCTAGTTTGTTGTTAGTGTATAGAAATGCAACTGATGTTTGTACGTTGATTTTGTACCCTGCAACTTTGCTGTCAGTGTTGATTATTTCTAATAGCTTTCTGATGGATTCTTTGGGCTTTTCTATGTATAGTGTCATGTGCAAACAGTGAGAGTTTCACTTCCTTCTTTCCAACATGGATTCCACTTATTTCTTTTTCTTGCCTAATTACTCTGGCCAAAACCTCCCATACTATGTTGAATAAGAGTGGTGAGAGTGGGCACCCTTGTCTTGTTCATCTTCTCAGAGGGATGACTTTCAGTTTTTCACCATTAAGTATGATGTTGGCTGTGGGTTTGTCATATATGGCCTTTATTGTGTTGAGGTACTTTCCTTCTACACTCATTTTATTGAGTGTTTTTATCACAAATGGATGTTGGATCTTGTCAAATGCTTTCTCTGCATCTACTGAGATTATCATGTGATTCTTATTACTGATTTTGTTAATATGGTGTATCACATTGATTGATTTACAGATGTTGAACCATCCCTGTGTCACCAGTATAAATCCCACTTGATCGTGGTGTATGATCCTTTTAATGTATTGCTGTATTCGGTTTGCCAATGTTTTGTTGAGGGTTTCTGAATCTATGTTCATCAGCAATATTGCCCTGTAATTTTCCTTCTTTGTGTTGTCTTTGTCTGGTTTTGGTATCAGGGTAATTTTGGCCTCATGGAATGTGTTAGGAAGTGTTCCATCTTCTTCAATGTTTTGGAATAGTTTGAGAAGGATAGGTATTAAATCTTTGAATACTTGATAGAATTCTCCAGAGAAGCCAACTGATCCTGGACTTTTGTTTTTGGGGAGGTTTTTGATTACTGTTTCAATCTCTTTACTTGTGATTGGTCTATTCAGGTTATCTATTTCTTCGTTTTGGGATGTTGTGTGAGTCTAAGAATTTATCCATTTCTTCTAGGTTATCCAATTTGTGGGCAAATAGTTTTTCCGACTATTCTCTTATAATCCTTCGTATTTCTGCAGTACTTGTTGTAATTTCTCCTCTTTCATTTCTAATTTTATTTATTCGAGGCCTCTCTCTTTTTTTCTTGGTGAGTCTGGCTAAGAGTTTGTCAATTTTATTTATCTTCTCAAAGAACCAGCTCTTAGTTTCACTCATCCTTTCTATTGTTCTTGTAGTCTCTATTTATTTATTTCTGCTCTGATTTTTATTATTTCCCTCCTTCTACTGACTTTTGACTTTGTTCTTCTTTTTCTAGTTCTGTTAGGTGCATTTTAACATTACTTACTTGAGATTTTTCTTGTTTGTTGAAGTGTGCCTGTATTTCTATGAATTTCCCTCTTAGAATCACTTTTGTTGCATCCCCGAAGAGTTCATGTGTTGTATTTTCTTTTTCGTTTGTGTCCCAGTATTTTTTTATTTCTTCTTTGATTTCTTCATCAAACTAATGGTTGTTCCATAGCATATTGTTTGGCCTCCACATATTTCTGATTTTCCCAGTTTTTTTCATGTAGTTGATTTCTAATTTCATAGCATTGTGGTTGGAAAAGATGCTTGAGATGATTTTACTTTCTGAAATTTATTGAGGCTTCCCTTGTTTCCAAGTGTATGGTCTGTCTTTGAGAGTGATCCATGTGCACATGAGAAAAATGTGCATTCCGCCGTTTTTGGATGGAACGCTGTGTATATATCTATATTAAGTCCATCTCATCAAATGTTTCGTTTAAATCTATTATTTCCTTGTTGAATTTCTGTCTTCATGATCTGTCCATTGATATAAGTGGGGTGTTGAGGTCTCCTACTATTAGTGTGTTGCTGTTAATTTCTCCCTTTAGGTCTGTTAATAGTTGCTTATGTACTTTGGTGCCCCTGTGTTAGGTACATATATATTAATAAGTGTTATGTCCTCTAGGTGGAATGTCCCTTTTATCATTTATACTGCCCCTTTTCTTCTCTCATTATCTTTTTTAACTCGGTCTGCTTTGTCTCATGTAAGTATGGTCACACCTGCTTTCTTTGTTTGTTGTTAGCTTGGAGTATCATCTTTCCTCCCTTCACTCTGAGCCTGTGTTTGTCTTCAGAGCTGAGATGTGTTTCCTGGAGGCAGCATTTTGTTGAGTCTTGTTTTTTAATCCATGCAGTTACTCTGTGTCTTTTGATTGGAGAATTCAATCCATTTACATTTAGAGTGATTATTGGTATATGAGGGCTCAGTGCTGCCATTTTAGCTCTTGTTTTCTGGTTGTTTTATGTTTCCATTGTTTCTCTTCCTTTGTATTTCTGACTGCCATTTCTTTTGGGGGGTTTTCTGGGGAGGTTTTCTCACTTTTCTCTCTTTTTGTGAATTGTGGCTGTGCTCTGCTTTTTTATTTAGTGGTTACCATGAGGTTTGTATAAAAGATTTCGTGGATGAAATAGTCCATTTTCTCACAGCTTTTTGTCTCCATTAACTTAAGCAGGTTGCATCCCTTTCCTCTTCCCCTTGTGAGTTATTGTTGCTACAAATTATTCTGTTTTTAATGTTGTGAGTTTGTGACTAAGTTGAAGTGTTTATAGTTACTTTTGATGCTTTCCTTCCCTTTATCTTTTAAGTTATAATTGAGTTTTTGCTTCCCTGTTCTGATAGAGAGCTGCAGGTTTCTGATCATGTCTGTCTATTTATCTCCTTGCTCAAAATTTGGTAGACCTTTGCCTTGTTGTTTCTGGTGTGAGGGCATCCTTGATCATTTCTTGTAAGGGAGTTCTAGTGGTGATGAACTCCCTCAGCTTTTGTTTATCTGGGAAGCCTTGTATTTCTCCATCATATCTGAAGAATGGTTTCACTAGAATGGAGTATTCTTGGCTGAAAGTTTTTGTCTTTCAGTATTTTGAACATATCATTCCATTCTCTCCTAGCCTGTAGGGTTTCTGCCAAGAAATCCACTGAAAGCCTGATAGAGATTCCTGTGTAGGTTATTTTCTTCTGCCTTGCTGCTCTTAATATTTTTTCTTTGTCATTGACTCTTGCCAGTTTTACTATTATATGCTTTGGAGAAGGTCTTTTAGCACTGATGTAATTGGGTGTTCTATTAGCTTCATGTATTTGTAAATCCAGTTAATTCTCCAGGTTTGGGAAGATCTCAGCTACTATTTGTTGGAACAAGCTCTCTGCTCCTTTCTCCCGCTCTTCTCCCTCTGGAATACCTATAGTCCTTATGTTGCTTTTCTTAATTGAGTCGTATATTTCTTGAAGAATTCCTTCATTTTTTAAAAATCTTCGTTCTGTCTCCTTCTCCAACTGTAGCATTTCTATTATTTTCATCCTCTAAATCACTAATTCTTTCCTCCAAAATGTCGGCTCTATTTCTTAAGGATTCTAGATTATTTTTTATTTCATTAATTATTTTTCGTATCTAGAATTTCTGCTTGATTGTTTTGTTTTGCTTTGAGGAAGATTAGCCCTCAGCTAACATCTGCTGCCAATCCTCATCTTTTTATTGAGGAAAACTGGCCCTGAACTAACATCTGTGCCTATCTTCCTCTACATTATATGTGGGATGCTTGCCACAGCATGACTTGACAACTGGTGCATAGGTCTGCACCCAGGATCCAAACTGGAGAACCCCTGCTTGCTGAAATGGAATGTGCAAATTTACCCACTGTGCCACCATCCTGGCCCCTCTGCTTGATTGTTTTTCGTAATTTCAGTCTCTTTGGTGAAGTATTCCTTCTTCTCTTCAATTTTATTCCTGAGCTCATTGAACTGTCTGTGTTCTCTTGTAGCTTGTTGAGTGTGTTTATGATAGCTATTTTGAATTCTCTGTCATTTAGATTGTAAATTTCTGTGTCCCCAGGGTTGATTTCTGGTGAATTGTTCTTTTCCTTCTGGTCTGAATTGTTGCTGTAGTTTCTCATGGTGTTTGATAAAATAACATTATTTTGTTGGTGCATTTGTTGTAGTATTAGGTTGCAGGTTTCACCTGCTACCACTAGGGGGAAGCAGGGGCTGAGTTTCTGGTACCACAATGTCTGCTGAAAGTTGTAGGGATACTATCGGCACTTGCAATGGCCTGGAGAGCATCCAGGTGCACGTGTCAACTGTTTGGTGGGTGTGACTTCCTCACTGTGACTGAGCCAGGGCCACTCCTTGGGGCTGCAGGGACACAGTGGGCTCCCCTCCATCCCAGTGGGGGAAGTGGTTACTAGGGGGCTAAGGGCTGCCTCCGCCTCTTCCTGCAGTCACGCCAGGGCATGTTCCCACTTTTGGGGTTTGGCAGTACTCTTGGCGCTTGCATGGGCCTGGGAGTGCCTTCGCCTCAGTGTGTAGATCTACCGCCGCCCATGCTTGAGGTCTCACTGGCCACTGTGCTTGGTGGACAGGGGTTCCTCATGGGGACCAAGCCAGGGCCACTCCTTGGGGCCACAGAGGCATGGTGGGCTCCTCTCTACCCCCTGCTGGGAAAGTGATCATGAGTGGGCTAAGGGTTACCACAGCCTCTTCCTACAGTTTCCCTGGAGCATGTCCCACTTTTGGGACACTCCTGCCAGGCTGGAAAGTGTTCACGTCCATGCACAGGGCTGCGTGGGGAGGTCAGAGAGTGCTCATCCATCTCCACCACTTCCCTGAGGGCCAGTCAATCCACCCTCAGATGTATAGCTGCATGTGTCTCTCAGGTGTCCTGTTGTGCTGTGTGAGCTTCGTTCATTGGTCGATGTGTATCCATTTAGTTGTAGTTCAAATGGGGAGAGACATAGGGAACAGCTCACTCCCCCATGTTGCTGATGTTACTCCGCAAATATATACTTAAACCCTTTATTCCTGTTTGTGGCTCTTATATCACAAGATGTGTCTGTTTGGCTTAATGCAAAAATGGATATTTCATTGCTTCTCTTACTTAAACTTTCATCACTATTTGATTTCTCTTTTCCCAACACTTTCTTCTCTTGATAGATGTGACACAACACTGTGAAGAGTTCCCTCACTTTCTCAGTCTTCTTTTACAGTGCATCCTCCTCTACTATACTTCTGAAAGTCTGTGGTTGGACTACCTTCTCATTCTATGATTTTGTCCTAGACTATCTTATTCACTCTTTCAGCTTTGTACCATATATATGTTCAGCTCCCAAATTGATATCCTGATCCCTGACCTTATTTCTGAGTCTTAAACCTGTATATTCTACTGCAAGAGTAATATTTTTAAAGGTGGAAATTAGGGAGCTGACATTTAAGGTTTAGGACCTTAACTAATAAGGCAGAGAAACCAGAAGCAATATGGTGTTTTGTGGGGAGCTAAAGAGGAGATTCGTAATGCCTGGCACTGTGGCCGGCTGGTTAAAGTTCCACACTCTCAGCTTTGGCTGCCCGTCTTTGCTGGTTCAGATTCTGGGCATGGACCTACTCCACTCATCAGCCATGCTGTGGAGGTGTGTCCCACATACAAAAAAATCAAGGAGGATTGGCACAGATGTTAGCTCAGGGCTAATCTTCCTCAATGAAAAAAAAAGGAGGGATGGCAATGAGTGTTAGCTTGGGGTGAATCTTCCTCAGCAGAAAAAATAAATAACAAAATAAAAATAAAGGATAGTATGGAGAAGGGGAGACATAAATAGGAATATCTTAGACAACCCAATGCAGGAATTATTAGGCCACATATGAATGGAGGCAAGAACTGGGAACTAAGAAATTGAAGGAATTTGCTTCCAGTTTTTGCTTCTTTCAGTGCAGAAGCAGCTACTGCTTCTTTGTTTTATTCTCCTCTTTTTTTTGAAAAATAATATTTCCTAGTTCTAGCAACTCAATAGCGATAATTAAAGATTCTAACCTAGTTCCAAAGTCTTAGGAGATAGAATAATTGACTCATTAACTTGTGGTCTGATCAGCTGTGCTGGGGTGGTGTTGGCAGGGGCATGGAGGTCGAACTGGACAGAGCCCCAAAGAGAAGTGCATTCTCTGAGAAAGTCTGGGGAGTAGGGAAACAATAATTGGCATTTCTAGGTGGGAAACTCTGGATTTGTCTTGGTTTGAATCTCCTCAGTGATGTGCTTTTCCTCCAGCAGTACGAAGGCATGCAAGTAGAGAAGTATATTGACTTAGTTGGGGGTTTCCTGGATTAGTTTGGCAGAAGGTTACTATTGCAAGGAAATTAAGGGTACTGATCATTTTAAAAGTTTCAGTAATCCATCACAGGGTTCATACTGGGTATCATAAAAAGAGATTGGAAGGGGGATAGGTACCCTGGGGGGAAATAAAGAAAGGAAGGGGATGCAATGACTCTGAATTTGAAATTCACTTGTCATGAAATATCAACACTAGAGACCTGGAAGGATGGGAAATTGTAGTCAGAAAATGAAAAATTGGAAACTCTCTAAGGCCAAATAATTCCAGTTAATGAAAAATCTCTCTCTGTTGGAGTGAGAACAGTACTTTACTAAGCTGAATAAAAAGATACTTCGTTGTGCTGATAGCCCTGGAGTTTCACTAGCCATAAATGAAATAAATAAACTGTTAGAATAGGAACTTTTTTAAAAACTCAGTGAGGAGCACCTTATTGTTATGTCGAAACTCCTTTTTAGATTTTGATTGGTTGTCTCAGAGAAACCATGGCTAGGACTGGGCTCCCTTGTTAAGCAGTGATTTCTTCCCTTTCCCACTGTTACTGAAGCACCAGGCTTATTTTCCTGCAGTGGTTTCTTATCTAACATTCCCTCTAAGTTGTACCAAAATATTTCTCAGTACAGTCACTTTTGTAGCCAAACCTATTTTCTTTATAGTTTGCGTGTATCCTCAAGGTAGAAGATCAGAAGGATCAGACTGCAGTCTGTTCCCTTTAGATCTCTCCTGTTTCTCTTACAGGCAGAGAGAGAGCCGTATGCTTGTCAAACTGCTGGAAGCTTATTCCCAGGAGCCATTAGAGGTAGGACAGGCACAGGACACAGTGCATAGATATAGATGAGTGGTGAGCTGGAGCCAGTTGTGAAATTTCATGGTACAGTTGTTACACACAGCCATTATTAAAAATTAAAGTATATAAATTCACAATTGAGTGAATTGAATTAAAATCAAAGATAATAAACACTTAGAACTTTTTAAATAATTATTTTACCGTTATCTATGCTTATGTACTGTGTTGTATAAATATTACGTGACAGGCGACTCAGCATCTCTTTTCAACTCTGTATTGAGTTGTGTCATGTTGGTGCCTGGAAACCAGTGATGGTGGACCTATTTACACCATGGACACTGGCAAACATAAATCAAGGCCTTTCCCCTGAAGAGCCAGTTGTTACACATTACCCAACACATTGTGGGATGTAATAGCATCTTTGGCTTTTTCTCAGTTTATCTCAAAGACTTGTGGGAAGAGTACCAAATTGAAGATTCTCTCTTCCTGTAAGCCCATCCCTAAGTGTTCCTGCCTTATCTTTACATTGTTCTTTTCCTTCTGTTACTATGTTTTTATTACCTACTCCTTTACCCCTGAGGGCCCTAGATGCTGGTCTTTTCTCTGTCTTCCATCTTCTTCCTAGAGTTGAATGTCATTTTGACCCCTGCCAATATGCCCAATTCCCCTCACCCTTCCCAGCCATATAAATTAAAACGTTAGAAATTGCTGCCACTGCAGAAAAAAATAATATATGAATCAGGACGATATAGTTCATAGATCATATTGAGAGTTCCAGTAACTTTTAATTGACATTTTGAGTTTATCAGGATTGTTTATATTTGGTAAATATTACATTAAGTATGCATCAGAAAAGTATAAATATGCATTAACTATATTTTTACGGTTAGTTACATTTTGTGTATATTTTCAACAAAACACAGGTTCATTTTTTTGTGGAAATTGTATAATCAAGAAATAGAATCTGTTTGCCTTTCACAAATTTATGGAATCAACTCTTAAATAAAAGACCCCTTAACAGTTAGGAGTACTTTTGCCTTCAAGAAACAGAAAAGTGGACAGAGAAGGTTACTGCTTGCTACTGTTGAGTCTGTGGCTTAATGATGTCAGGCAGAAGTCTCTAAGATTCTCCTTGCCTTTCTTTTGAGGTTGAATATGGCTACTGCAGATCAATCTTGATAACTGGTGTTCACAGCAGACAGAAGAGACTGAGTGGTAGCAGTAGAGCTGCATTTCCGTGTGCTGTGGCCACACCTGGATGCTAGGAGTCGGGGAAACTGAATATTTAGTGTAGCTAACATTTAGTAATATTACACTTTATAATAAAGGGAGACAAGTGAGCAGGAATTGGAGTTAGGCATTAGATGAACCTACTATAGACCTTTCCGTAGTACACAAGAGCATTTCTCCCATCTACCTAAACCTAATGTATTGAGACAAATTTAAAAGGTGAAAATGTAACTAATATGTATGATATAGTTCCCCAAAGAGGTTCATTAAGCTTTGTTCAGTCTTTGTGAAGAAGTGACGGAAAACTGGTTCTTATCTGCTGAAAGATATTCAAGTTTGGAAATTAGGCTGGCTGCTTTCACACGAAGTATTGAAATTGCTAATGTTATCCCCATTTTTACAATTTAAGAAACTGAGACAGATGTTAAGCAATTTTGTCTAGATCATAAAGCCTAGTAAATGGGTGGGCCAAGTTTAGAACTTGGTCTCTTTTTCTATAGCAAATTGCAGAAAATGTTTAAATTGAGATGAATTAGAACTTTATGGAAAGAATGATATTTGATAGTGAGGAAACTTAAGTATACACATGCAAAAGATGCTAAGTAGTAGGCATCATATCCATGTAATGGAGGAGCTGGAGCCCTCTAGGTCTCTAGCAGCCAACATACTGGGATAATAATAGGTAACATTTTACGGTGCTTATCATAAGCATTTTGCTTATATTGATCCATTTAATTTTCATAAGAACCTTTATGAGCTAGGTAGTATTATTTTGTTTAGAAGAAGAAATGGAAACAGAGAGGCTAGTTTACAAACCTCATCTAGGATGTGGCAGACCTAGGATTGAACCCAGGCGCTCTACTCTTGAGGCCACACTGTTAACCAATACACCATATACCCTCTCATAAGAACTGATTTGTGTAAGAGAGAATGAGCAGGACTTTTCAAGTTGATTCTTACCTGGCTCTAACCAATCTTAGAAGAATTTCTATTTGTTCAGTAAAATAGGACGTTGAGTAAAATATGGCATGGAATTTCACCCATAAAACAAATACTTAAAGTATCATTTTGCAAGGCAGTGCATATGGACTTTAAGAATCCCAAATTCAGATCTTCCAAAAAAAACTGATAATTTTTAATAACCCCTTTTCAGCTCATGATAACTGGTTACATCTTCATACTTTTGAGAAATACCATAGAATATCGATCCAGAAATTGAAATAAGAATGCAGCAAATGAGTATGTGAAAATAATCCCACACAGATGGAATTGTGCAGCTCAGAACTTCAAGATGAATCACACTCTTGGAAGACCATTCCATTCTTCCCCAGAGTCTGTCAACAGAGGGATGTACAAAGTGATGTAGTTTTCATGTTTCTGCTTTAACATCTGCTACATGGCAGCTCGATTATATTCCTATCTAAGAAAACATCTATAAATATTGGTAAAGATTTCCTTTTTACTTTTGTTTCCAAGCTGTTTATCTCTGTATTTATTCCATTAGCTACACAGTATCTCTGGGTGATCTGGAGTTCAGAATTTTCCAGCACACCTTCTTAGGATTCTTCCTAATGCCACGAGCAATTCTGCTACCAGGTCACAGTGGTGTGTTTTTCAAAGCTAGAGTCTGTCACCACTGCTGAGATTGGCTGTTTTCTTCTTTCTTGCTTTCCTACTTATCCACACGCTACTAACTCTTTAACAACAGTAAATATGAGGATTTTAAATGAGCAGTTGTTTCACCAATTTCTTTTAGTTTTGTTATTTTTCACGAAACCTGTGGGAAAATGAAGAGAAAATTCACAAAAAATTTGCATGTGGCTTAGTGTTGATTTTTAAAAAATCATAGAGAAGATAATAAATATAAAAATTGGCAGTGGGGATGTCAACACAACTAGATTGAAATTTCAGCAAAGTAAGTTATTAAGTGATAAAAATTATATCTATTGCATGCATAGCTTGGTATCAGACTAAATATTTTAATTGGTGTAAAAAGTTTGGGAAATTAAAAGCTAAAACTCAAAAAGCAAGCTTAGATATTTGGACAAATAAAACACATAACTCTATACACCATAGCAACAGATTGTCTTATTATTTGTTTGTGTAATTGGCATCATCTGTTATTTAGAGTCTTGGAATAACAGAATCATTTGGGAGGGACTATAGAGCACATTACTGGAATTGAATTGGCAGTGTTCACACGCTGGTCTGTTCTTGGTGTAGAATCCTCTCTTTGCTGCTTTTCTTCCTCAGGTGGGGCTCTTCCCTGGACACTGTGTTGAGTTAATTAATCAGAAAATTCCCCAGTCAGTGACCAACTCAGTGCCAAAACCAGGTGAGTACAGTTTTTCATTGGTGTGGTTATTTTATCAACTGCTTAAAGATACAAGTTTTCTTTTCAGTCGAACACATAGTTTGTTTTGCTCTTCTTTGCATTTATTGACATAGTTATGCATTCTTAATTTTATGTGGTTTTGATTTTTAATATATTCTTATTTCTCTGCTGATCATTTCACAAAGATTTGCATGCATTCAAAATTTTAAGCAATTTTAAAGAACTACTTGCTCCATTAAGTTTTGTCATTATTTGTTTTTACAATTAAATAGTAGAAATATAGCTTATTAATGAATAAAATGATAAATGAATATAACAGATTTAAAGAAGTGACCTGGAGATAGTATGATTAGTTGAAAATTAATAGATGATGGGAATGTGTATTTTATCAGTGCTTCTGAGCATCAAAACTATTTTAAACAGCATTTCTTATTACTTATATAGTATATTTGCAGTGCTGTGTAAATGTGTGGAGTATTTTACAAATAAGTAAAACAATGTTACAGGGGTTAAGAATCTAGCAAATGGAAATTTTTGTTTTATTGGGGTCATTTAATCTGGGCAAATTCTACAGAATACCTCGTCTGGAACTTTTTAATGTGATATAAATTTTTAAAAAGAAACTGAAAACAACGACTAAACGATTTTGGAGGGAAGAGGAAGTAATTAAATTTATTTATCCTAGTTTGTATTACATCCCCTCCGCCCTTCCCTCTAATCCCCCAATAAAAGAAAAAGAAAACATTTCTGGGCCTCAGAATTTATTTGGACTGTTTTCTTTAAAGTATTTTCTAACCTTAGGACTTCTGTGTAAGAATTAGGGAAAAAAAAGTGTATTCTTTCTTTGTTTAGTATTTTCCCACCTCTGCCCCAAAGCATACATCAAACCATCTTTGCTTACAGTTTTTAGGTAAAAGTAAAGGGTAATAGTCCCTTTCAAAGCTTATTTCTTCATAGAGGGTTAGAGAGTCAGTGTTCCAGTTTTTCTTGTAGGAATTTTTAAATTTCAGACAGACTGCTTTTATTGTTGAGTAGAGAAAAATACTTCAGAACAGTGTTCTCTGCAGTTCTGCTTAAGCCAGGATTCTCAGTCTCTTTTCAAGGAATTTTTATCCTCTGTTAAATCCCCCTTCTTTGGGTACACTTACTAAAAAAGACTAATCAGTGGGTACTTGCTCAGTAAACGTTCTTTAGTGGTTGTGATGACTGTAGGATTGTTACCTTTTTTAAAATATGGCATCAGTAACTTAAATAAAATCCCATACCCATTAGCAGACCCTGCTCCAACCCTTCCAGGCCCCCCCAGCCCTGAGCAACTACTAATCTACTTTTCCATCTCTCTAGATTTCCCTATTCTGGACATTTCACATAAAGCATACAATATGTCATCTTTTGTGATTGGCTTGTTTCACTTAGCATAATATTTTCAAGGTTCATCCATGCATCAGTACTTCATTTTTTTTACAGCTAAATAATATTTCGCTATATGGATATACCTTATTTATCCACTCATTTTGGTTTGTTTCCATTTTTGGCTATTATGAATAATGCTGCTGTGAACATTCATGTACAAGTTTTTGTGGATATGTGTTTTCATCTCTTCAGTATGTATCTAGGAGTAGAATTATTGAGTCAAATAGCAACTTTCTGTTTAACCTTTTGAGGAACTACCAGACGGCTTACAAAGTAGCTGCGCCATTTTACAATACCACCAGCAGTAGGTGAGAGGGCCAGTTGCTCCAGATCCTTGTTTCTGCTTTTTTGATTATTACCATCTTAGTGGGTATGAAGTGGTATATCTTTGTGATTTTGCTTTGCGTTTCCCTGATGACCAATGATATTGAGCATCTTTTTTATGTACTTATTACCTGTTTGTCTATCTTTGGAGAAATGTCTATTCAGATCTTTTTTTAATTAGGTTGTCTTTTTATTACCAAGCTGTAGGTGTTCTTTATGTATTCTAGGTGCAAGTTCTTTTTCAGGTAATATGATTTGCAAATATTTTCTCACATTCTGTGGGTTGTCTTTCTCTTTCTTAATAGTGTCCATTGAAGCAATAAAAATTTTTAATTTTGATGAAGTTCACTTTATTCTTTTCTTTTGTTGCTTATGCTTTTTGTGTCTTATCTAAGAAGGCTTTGCCTAACGCAAGGTCAAAGCTTTACTCTTTTATTTTCTTCTAAGAAGTTTATAGTTTTATATCTTGTATTTTAGTTTATGATCCATTTTGAGTTAAATTTTTGTGTATGGTATCAAGTTTAACTCCATTGGATATCTAGTTGTCCCAGCACTATTTGTGAAAAGATTAATCCTTCCCCATTGAATTATCTTGACTTCCTTATAGACAATCACTTGACCTTGGACATGACTATATTTCTGGACTTTCAATTCTATTCCATTGATTTTTATGTCTGTTTTTATGCCAGTGCCACCCTGTGTTGATCACCACTGCTTTGTGGTAAATTTTGCAGTTGGGAAGGCCTCTGACTTCTTTTTCAGGATTGATTTGGCTTTTCTGGGTCCTTTGCAATTCCATATGAATTTTAGAATCAGCTTGTCAATTTCTGCAGAGAAGTTAGCTGAGATTCTAAAAGAGGCTGTATTGAATCTATATATCAATTTGGGAAGTATTACCATCTTACTAATATTTATTAAGTCTTCCAATCCATGAAAATAGCATGTTTTTCCATTTATTTATAGCTTCTTTAATTTCATTCAGCATTCTGTAGTTTTCAGAGTATAAGTTTTGCATTTCTTTTAAATTTATTCTTTTCTTTTTGATACTCTTGTAAATGGAGTTGTTTTCTTAAATTCTTTTTCTTGTTGTTCATTGCATTGCGTAGAAATACAATTAACTTTTGTATGTTAATGTTGCATCCTAAAACGTTGATGAAATGTTTATTAGTTTCAGTGGGTTTTTAGTGGATTCGTTGGGAAATTCTGTATACAAGATCATGTCATCTGTTAACAGATATTTTTGCTTCTCCTTTCCAATCTGGATTTTTTTTTTCCTTGCCCAATTGCCCTGGCAAGAACCTCTAATACAATGCCGAATAGAAGTTTCCAGAAGAGACATCCTTGTCTTGTTCCTGATCTTAGGAGAAAGCATCTAGTAATTCACCATTAAGCAAGATGTTAGCTGTGGGGTTTTCATAGATGCCTTTTATCAGATTGAGGCAGTACCTTCAATTCTTAGTTTATTAAATGATTTTATTGCTAAAGAGTGTTGGATTTTGTCAAATACTTTTTATCCATCTATTGAGATGATCATGAGTTTTTGTAGTCACTATTTTGAAGTTATTAAAATTCAATATAAAAAACTTAGTGTGATTTCTTGTGCATTACTTTTATGCATTTCTGTTATATAAGCTTAACTTTTATTAGTTATTAAGCCTCATCTTTGATAATTTTGCCTCAGATATTCTGTAAACTGAGTTTTAAAAAATTAGCTTAATATTGGTATTAAACTGTATCAAACAAATACTTTCTCGCATTTTGAATGTGAAAGTGACATTTCTAATAGTGATAACCTCCAGAAACTTTTAAAACTTGAGAAAGTTAATCAGTTATTGATAGTTCTGGAAAATAGATTTCTATAAAGAGACCTATATGGCATTGTTAATTCTAAAGCAGTAATGGCGTAGAATGACAGCACACCTTCAAAAGTTAAAATGTTATCTTTTGGGAGCTGCATTGCAGAGTTGGCGTATTAGAATGTGTATTCTTAATACATTTTGAAAAGGATGATGAGAATTCTTTCCGCCTCAGGTTTGTTTCACACTTTAAAATTGTCTTTGCCTACAGTATAAACAACTTGAATGTTCTATTTATTTTTAACATTGCCATCTGTCACTGTTAGATGCCAAATCGGAAAGATGCAGCTATACTTTGAGACTGAAATTTAAAGCTCCCTATGGTGTTACACAACAAGAGCAATAGGAAAAATTTTCCCTTTGGAATTCTTCTTAATGTTCTCACTGTGTTGAATTATTTGTGTATATGAAAATAAAATTAATGAGTCACTATGTCCTGACCAAGATAGCAGGTATCCATGGTGCCTTATGGAAAAGAAGAGGTGTCTGTGTGTGTGTGTGTGTGTGTGTGTGCGTGAGAGAGAGAGAGAGAGAGAGAGAAAGAGAGAGAAAAGAAGAGGAAGAAAGGTAGAAACTTGTCCATAAGAAATTGGTGTTTAGTTCAATCACCACAGATTATGGTTTGATGGGAGAAGATGAGATTGAGGTGGGAGGAAGAGGAAGGGAAAGCACATGTGGTTTTCTTTGTGTTTATTCTGCTTGGAGTTTATTAAGCAGCTGGATCTGTTTATTGCTGTCTTTCTTCAAGTTTGTTAAATGTTCTCTGCTATTATCTCTCCAAATATTTCTCTTATGCAGTTCTCTCTCCCTCCTTTCCTTTACACCTCAGTTACACTCTTTGATATTGTCTTACACGTCCTCTCCTTTCAGTTTGGATACTTTCTATTGGCCTATCTTAAAGTTCACTGGTCCTTCCCTCTGGATAGGCCTCTCTTATGTCCTTCTAATAAATTCTTCAGTTCTCAAATCATTTATTTCATTTCTACGATCAACATTTGGTCTTTTTTATAATTTCCATGATGGAATTCCCCATCTTCCCAAGTTATCCATCTTTTCCTGAAGAAGGAAAGAAAGGGGTGGGGGGAGGGAGGGAGAGGGAGGCATGAACTTATAAAAATGAGGGACTAAGGAATTTAAATACCTTCCCCCTGAGAACAAATTAGAAAATTTGGACAGAAGTATAAAAATATATCTTTAGAGCACTGGAGAGTTAATAAGGCAGTAAATAGTGACAGCTAAGATTGAGCAGAAAAAGGAAATCCAGAAAAGCGACCTCGGTATATGGAGACGTTATTCCTCTAGGGGATCTGCTGGTGGAGTAGAGAAAGTCACAGTGCCAGGGGAACAGCAGCTGCAGTTCAGAACCTGATAGGGTAGAGTTGCTGATAAATGCCCCAAGCTTTGAATTGGGATTTTTATGGAAATTTGCAACTGATTATAAAATTTGTATGGAAATGCAGAGCCAGAAATACTCAAGACAATTTTGAAGGACAAATAAAATAGGAAACTTAGTATATAGATACCAAGATTTATTGTTAAAGCTTCACTAATTAAGATACTGGTATTGATGCAAGGATAGACAAATCAGTGAAACAGAATAGAGTCCAGAAACAATCTGTTTATATAGATACTTGATTTATGACAAAGGTGGCACTGCAGAGCATTGTCAAAAGGACAGTCATTTAAAGAAATGCTCCTAGGTGACCTGGAAAAATACATATATGTATATCTCATCCTTGTTTAACACCCAATACACAAAATCCTTTCCAGGAAAATTATAGATCCGTATGTGAAAGATAAAACAGTAAAAACTTGTAGAAGAATGCAACCACCCCAATAAAATAGATATTTTGTGGCAAGAGATTTAATGCAGATATTTTATTTGATTTATATACCTGTGTGAAAAGCAGCACAGTTAAAGAAATGAGAGCATTCACTTCAACCTTGGGTTTTAATCCGTATGCCTTATTTACTGTCTGTGCACATCATTTGGCTTCTCTGATATTTCATTTCCTTATCTAAAAAGTAAGGCAAGATTCTCTTGAAGATTAGGCATAAGGCATTTAAAGCCCCTGGATTCCTAATAAATGTCAGCTGTTATTATTTATTGATTTATGTTTATCTACTATGTTATGTCATTTACATTCAAGGGTGTCAGAGATTACATCTATTCAGTTTAGGTAGATACTTATTTAATATGTTATTTGTTAGTACAAATCTGTGTGTCAGTATGTCACAGTATACCACTGAAACAAATGAATTACAGGACTTTTCATGGGACTGTGGTGGGGGAGCCTCTTTGGATGGTCACTGGAGTAGAGTTTGTGTCATAAATTTTTGTCTTCTTTTTGATGGTAGATGACTTTTTTTGGTTAACAGACATAGAAGTAGCTGAGGCTTTCATTTTTCAGGAAGACTTAGTAATTAGATGTAACGTTGATGAAATCCTTATATTAAGAAGTAGTTTATAAGGTAACAGATTAGCCTGAATTTGTACCATACTTTTGAAATAAAAAAATTCTTTGTAGTGTTCTTTTAGGAAGCTGATCCTCTAGTATCTTGCTTTTTTTGTTGTTTTTCTTGCAATTTGGCCTAATTTTAGGTTTTTATCATTTATTTTCATTTATTTGCTTCTGGATTGTTTCTGTTTTCTTTTTTTGAGTTTCCAGCACTTTGCTCTTCTGTAACTGTCCTTCTTTCTTTCTTTTTCTTTTTTTTAAAGATTGGCATGTGAGCTAACAACTGTTGCCAATCTTCTTTTTTTTTTCCTTGCTTTTTTCTCCCCAAATCCTCTCCATACATAGTTGTATATTTTTAGTTGTGGGTCCTTCTAGTTGAGGCATGTGGGATGCCACCTCAACGTGGCCTGATGGGTGGTGCCATGTCCGCGCCCAGGATCCGAATCCTGGGCTGCTGAAGTAGAGTGTGAGAACTTAACCACAGGGCCAGCCCCTGTAACTGTCTTTCTTTACATGTCACTTTGGTATGAAGTGACCAGACATTCTGTAGCAAATAAAATAGTTCCAGGTTTTTACTTATCCTGTGTGGAATGTTGTATTGAATATTCTTCCCATTGAACATATGTTTGCTTATATTCTGGAGGCTGATACTTTAAGAATTAGATGTTAAAATCAGTGCCTTAGAAATCATTGATATAAGATTCAAAGGAATACTAAAATACTAGAATGCCTAGAGAAGTTTTCTCTCTGAATACATCACAAGGGGTAGATCAAGACAATATTTTCTCACTCTGAATCAAGGCAAAACAGTTAGAATACATACTTGTAATGTGCTTTAGGAATTCTTGTATTTCCATTATTTAAGTTGGAGTTTGGCTCTCAATAGAACCCTGTGAGGTATTGGGGATAGGGACTGTATTTCTGTCCCCTGACAACACCCCTTTTGTAACAAATGGAGCACCTGAGACTCAGAAATGTTAAATGACTTGCCTGAGGTTTCACAAGTTGGAATTCTAGAAATCTTCTGATGTCTAAGAGTACTCATAGCCAACAGTTATGTGGTCCTTACTGTGTGTCAGGCAGTGGACCAAGTACTTTACATAGATTAACTCATTTGTGATTAATTAACTCAAGACCCAGAATTCTTCCCACCAAGGAACAGTGAATAAAGTTTATTGTTCTCTCTCTCAAAACAAATATTTATTTAATGTCTTTTACTTTTATTATAACAGGAGTAAATAAAAATGTGTTTGGATTTCCACAAGGCCTATGTGAACAGAACAGAAAGGAGGGCGAAAGATGGGTTAAACAGCAAGTGATGAGACGTGCTTATGGGAACCTGCTAAATTTGCAAATTGTGTTTCAGCTGGCATCCTCTCTAATGTCTCTAATTAATTCAAGAAGTATCTTTCAATCTTTCCTCATTGTGTATAAACCATGACTGCAGACTCTGTTTTATTATGGCATTTCCAGCATCCTCCTTTTCCATTCTCCTGGTTTTTCTCCTTGTGCTCTCTACTGGGCTCTCCTTCTCTCTTCTCTGAACACATCATGTGGTTTCGTAGCTTTCCCTCTGCTTCTCCTGTTCCTACAGGCTGAAGTGCCCTCCTCTCTGTTTTGTCCAGGGGCACCTCCTTGTATTTCAGGACTCAGGCTGTCATCTGCTTCGTCCGTGAAAGCCTCCCTGACCGTCTTTCTCTAGCCCTCTCCTCTTTACCCCGGTCAGATCTAGTCGCAGCTGTTTCACTTGCTCACGTAAATCAGTCTCCTCACAAGTGATGAGTATGTATCATTCATCTTTATCTGCCCCACAGGATATATGTACAGTGGATGCACAATTAATACATGTTTGCTGTATCCTAATATTTACTACTAAAATAAATTTTCAGAATACAACTTTTGTTTAACTTCGGTGATTTCCCTCTGTGCCATAATTATATACAAAATCTTTAGCCTAGAATTGAAGGTGCTCCATAAATACTGGAACTAACTTATCTTTGTAACTTATTTTTTGCTTTTTTGTATCTATAGTCGGTAAAACGTTTCCTTCATTTGCTCTCACTATACGTTGGGTTTCCCCACTTCCCTTGCCTGTGATCTTTCTCCTGCTGGAAGTGGCTTACTGTGTCCTTTACAAAGACTCCTTAGGCGACTGCAAACTTGAATGTGCATTCAGTTGACCTAATATCATTAAAAACTATAGATCAGGATTCAGTAGGTCTAGGGTGGGGCCTGATGGTCTGCTTTTCTAATAAACCCCCATATAATTGCACAATACTGGTCCTAAGACTGTGAATAACAGGACTACATTTCAGCCTAGTAGCTATTGTGTGTGTCACTCGTTTGGAAATAGTGTATGGCAGTGAGTTATCTTATTTTGAATTTGATACTTCATTTTTGTGTGTGTCTTTTTTCCTCACATAGATTGTTTTGCTAATTATAAACGTGAATAATTTCCACTATAGTTATCAAAAATATTTCCTAAATTCTCATATGCCCTGTAGCCAGTACTATGGGTAGGCCCCTAATCAGTCTTCTCCTTGCCCTAAGTAAAGCAACTTTTCCATTTTTGGTCACTTTCAGTGTTCAGTGATCAGAAATTAATTTAGTGTTGGACCTGTCCCAGTGGCGCAATGGTTAAGTTCACACGTTCCGCTTCTCAGCAGCCCGGGGTTTGCTGGTTCAGATCCCCAGTACGGACATGGCACCGCTTGGCAAGCCATGCTGTGGTAGGCGTCCCACATATAAAGTAGAGGAAGATGGGCACAATGTTAGCTCAGGGCCAGTCTTCCTCAGCAAAAAGCTCAGGGCTAATCTTCCTCAAAAAAAAAAAAGAAAAGAAAAGAAATTAATTGAGTGCATACTAACTACTAGGGCTAGAACAGTGAACACAACAGACAGAAATATTGTCGTTTTGCTGTTTGTATTCAAGTATGATGAGAGGGAGATAAAAAAGGTAAACAAATGTAGAAGGTATAGTATGATAAGTGCTTTTGAGACAAAAAAACCTAGAAGCAGGGTACAGGCCTTAGAAAGTGTTGGGATGTGCTTCTTGTTGGATTATAATTTCAAAAGAGGGTAGAGTGGTCAGGGAAGGGCTCATCAGAAGGTTACTTTTGAGCAGAGACCTGAAGGAGATGAGGAGGGGAGATAGGTACATCCCTGGGGGGAGAGCTTTCCAGAGAGGGAACTACAAGTATAAGGAACTGAGCTGAATATCTCTGTGGCTCATGAAAGGATCAGCAGGAAGGCCAGTTTGGCTAGAGCATGAATGAAGACATGAGATGAAGTCTAGAGGTGAAAGGGGATCAGATTCTCTGGGGACTGGGTGCCGCTGTGCGGATTTTGGCTTTCATTTAAAATGAATGGGAAGCATTAGAAGGTTTTGGATAGAGTTGTTTGATCTGCAGGATCACTTTGGTTGCTGTTTTAAGGCTAGGAGAGGACATGGTGGAAGAAGAGAGACTGGCAGTGGCTTTTGGAATGGGCCTGGCAAGAGATGATGGTGGCCTGGACCAGGATAGTTGCTGGAAAAGTGGTGAGAGGTGATCTGACTCGGGATATATTTTTGGCCATGAGGCTGGCAGAATTTGGAGACATACTGTGTGAAGGGTTTGAATAGTTAGGTAGTTTTTATAATAGAACGACTGGAATGTAGCCATTGCCTTTCCAGTGAATTCTCTTGTTGCTCCTACCACCCGTACAAATACATCTCAGTCCTTCACAGGACAGCCTCCAAACATTTTGTGAAATACAAGAGAAAAATGACCTCTCCTGTGCCATAAGCAGTCAGAAGACAAAGCATAATGCTTTTCTGTCAGCCATGTTTTTTTAACTTTTTATTTTGAAATAATTGTAATCTCTTAGTCTAATCTCAGTTGAGACTATTCCTCTCTGTGCTTAAATGTTAAGTAATGTGAGGGGCTTATGAGTTGTACTAACTGTTCCCAGAATAGCTTTTTCTACAGCATGGACTTCTTCCCCCCCGCTTCTTTCTCTTGTTCTTTCCTGTCTTCCCTTTGTCCTCCCTTGCTGTGTTTAGTACTAACCAGGGAAAGGGTGGGAGGAGGGGTGTTTTTAGTTTAAATTTAAAGAAAAGAAAGGTAGCTTTGCCTTCTTCATTAGAAATAAACTTTAAGAGCCTCATTTCCTATTCAGCAAAATCCATAAATCCACAGCTGTTCTTCCACTGGTAGAAATTAACATGTTTTGTTCCTGCCACAGATTGGAGTTCTCTGTGGTCTTTCATATTTTGAAATCACATCAGTTCATTGTTTTTCTTATTGTGGCTTACTATTTATCAACAATTTTATATTCAGAGCCAACTTCAGAGAGGAAGGAAAGAATAAAGTTAATCAGTAGCAGATTTTTTTTATGATAAATACTCCTTGGTATCTTGAATCCGACAGTTCCTACTTGTGTGACCTTGACAACTGCTTCACCCCTCTGACTTGGTTTCCTCATCTCTAAGATGGGATAATTTAGAATCAAGAATCAACTTCATAGGATTATAATGAAGAATATCTGCAAAGTACTTAGAATCATGGCTGGCACACAGTAACTTTTTAATCTCTTCCAATTAATTTATTTCTTCAAATAATTCTGATTGGATTAACACAGTGCGGTACTGTTTTTTAGTATAAATATTGAATCTCTTTAATATTCATGTAAATAGAGTTCATATCTAACCCTTGGACAGTGTGTAAAGGAGGAGGTCATACTCAGGGGAAATTGTTTAATTCTGGATTTTCAATTCTGAAAAAATTTAAAAGAATTTTTTTCCTCTCATAGATGCTTACTAGATTATTGTCTCAGAGTTTTTCCACATAGATGCAGTATAAATTGATACTTTTTTATTTTTACATGTTGGTAGAGTAACAATCACAGCTCAGTATCAGCAAAGATATTAAAAGGTATGTTTTCTTAGCCTGTTGCTGCTAGCTTAATAATTCAGCCTTTACTGGCAATACTTCCTGCTTGATCAGTTACTTTTCTTATTTTATTTGGGCCTTAAGTCCCATCTTTTCATTGGATACACTGCCTCCCATCTAGATAGCAAATATTAACAACCGAATAGTAAGTAACTTTTTAAAAGATTAAAGACATAATTAAATGCTAATTTCGTGCTGGTGTTTTCTGAGCAGGAAATGCTCACCTGTGAAGTTGGTGGGTGGAGCTATGCTGGTGAAGCCTGTTCTGCAACTGTGGGTTTGGCTGGGGCGTGTTTGTGGTGCTGCAGAGTGGGACTGCCGAGAGAGCAGGATTAAGCTCCTGAAGGCGAGAGCTTTCAGAGCTCCTGCATGCACACAGAAACCGGCTCAGCTTGATTTAGGGACCAAAAACCGGCCACAAAACCTCGGCTGAAAGAGGGGCCTGAAGCAGAGCTGGGACCCAAGAGTGTGGCGAGGTTTGACTTGAAGTTACCCGGTGGTGGGCGAGGCCTGAGCCCGTGTGACGGGGACTCTTTCTGTGCGCTTCCGTGTGGAATGCAGAGCTGTTGTCTCCTGTTGAATCTACTGCTAAATATAGACATTTGGAATAATTTTAAGTATTGATTTTAAAACCTGTGCCACAGCAAGAGGTAAGGAAATCTCAATCAATTATTCAAATGTTTGACTCCAACAACATTCAGAATATTTCACTGAGACTATTTTTACGTTATATTTAGGCACGTTTCCTTGGTTGCTTTTAGCTGAATGGTTAATTATTTAATATCCGGAAATTGAATAATTGAGCTTTCATATTTCTCATATTTGTAGAGAGAGGATCATCTTTTGAAGTAGATTGTACCACATAGGTATTACTTTCTTGTCAGTTTTAGGAAATAGCTAATTGTCTATTTCAAATCAGTTTATTTCTTTATGTTTTCTAGACCTTAAAGTACAAAAGTTTTCCTGATTAAAAGAACATACCTTTCTTTCATAAGCAACCAGTTCATATCATATTTTTAAAATTTTTTCCTAGTGGGTTAATAATATTTCAATTATTGGCTAGTGGAAAATAGGCAGCATTGATTTATGAAAAGCAATTTGGTAGACTGTATCAAGAGGCCGTTCAAATGAGCATAAGGAGGTAACTCTTCTGCCCTTTACCTTCAAGTATTCTGTGTTGTTTTACTCATTGGCATTAGAGTAACCATCTCCATAAAATATTTATATTAACTGCTTTTCCTTTTTCAGAGATTTTTTACCACTAGGGTATATTTCTATGGTGCTTCTTTAAGACCTTGGTGATAAATGCTTTTCATTAAGATAACATGGAGACCAGAATTTTCTCTGAAACATAGATCAGCCCTGTTAAGAAGTTGAATGTTTTTCTTTTCAGGAATGTTCTACTACTGTTTAATCGATATCAATATTTTGATTTTCAAAACCATTTATAAATGAGGAATTTCAGAATTTAGAGCTCTTTTTCATTGTCAATTTTTTAGAAAACATCTGTTGCTCATATGATAATGGTTTGAGACCATAGCTTCTCTTTTTTAAAGTATTGTGTAGTACTGTATGGTATTCAGTAGAAGAGAGCAGAGTTCTGAAGTTTCTTACGTTAAGTTTACGTTTAAGACACTCAGAGGAGGAAGAAGTAGAAAGGGATCCCATGTTTGTGTGCACGCTTCCTGAGCGATCTCAGCCCTGAGTTTAGGAGATACAAACAGATTCGCTTAACCCTAGTTTGGAAAGCTGACTCAGGTTCTAGTTAGCCCTGGACCGTTGATGATTCTGAAAGTTTTCAGACATAAGGTAAAGAGAAATTACAGTAGTAAAAATAGCTCCTGTTTATGGACAGTAACTGAGTTAAGTGCTTGGCATATGTAATGTCATGTAAGCATCATAGTAAACCTGAGAGACAAGTGTTATTATTGTTACTCTCCTTGTGTGTTTGAGGGAATTGAGACCTAAATAGGTAATTTGCTCAAGATTTTGCAAGCAGAGAAGTGATTAGAGAGTGGATTCAAACCCTCAGGTCTATCTGATTCCATGTTCTTACTCCCTGTGCTAAAGGTCAGGTCTTTTTGTAGGGTAGGCTTCTAAGACTTTTCCCTTTAAATAGAGTCCTCATCAGTGCTGTGCTCTCCAAATATAGAACCTTTGCCCTGTAGGTCCTGCAAAGAAAGGAAAAGAAAAAAAAAACAACCCACAAAAACCACCTATAACACCTATATCACTGTTCCACACCAAACTTCATAGCTTAATAAAGTGAGGAAGATTATATGACATCAAAGTGAATAAGATTACATTTTAAACTAATCAAAAACGAAAAAATAATTTCAGGAAGATAGAGTTTTTACACTATTAAGCTTTAAGGGTCTAAATATTTAGATTTCTATAACTGTATGAAGTATTTTTGATAGTCTTCTTACCTTTGATGTTACTGAATTCCTAAGAATATGTAGTTATTATACTTTAATTTTTATGAGAGAATATGTAAGTAAATGTCCTTCTGAAATAGTACTAGTTTTTAAGCTTCATATCAAATAGCACTGGTTCATCCTGGAAAAGTGGAGCCCATATTGTTTTAAAATCCTAAGCAGCCATGCTTCTTTGGCCCATATACTGTGTCCCATCCTAGTGTCAGAATCCTTTACTGTCAGAAATTTAAATCCAGCTCATGTTTCTGCCTACTCTCCTCTGCTAAAATGCAAATCTTTTTGTTCTGTATTTAGAAATGAAATTAGTCACATTCTTTTATATAATAACTGAGATGGTAAAGTCACGAAGTTAAAAACATTCTTTTTACTTTTTTTGTACAGAGTTGAGGAACAAAACCGGTTAATCACATTTATTGTTTTAATTTGTAATTTAAGTTTTTAAATAAAAATCAGTATCAATTTTAGCAAGAAAATTGTATGGCTTATTTATATCACCTTAAAATCACATAAGCTAAATTTGAACCTTCTTTAATGTTTATTACTGAAATTTGTAGCTCCTGGAAGAGTAAATGTATAATGTAATGTATAATGTAAATAATAAATGTGTTGTTCTAACCTGATGACCATTTTCCCACAGGAGCTTTGATTTTTAGAGATCTAATACTTCATGCCCTTTCTCTGCTGCAACTGGAAGAGCACTAGCATGATGTTGCTTTGGTTTCATTCTTAACCCTGAAAAAGAGATACCTTTTTAGTTAAATAGCCAAATATTTTAGTTAACCACAGGCATGCCATTCCACATAAGAGTTGTGCTGGATATTCTGAAGAAGCAGTTTATGGCCTGTTTTCTACTTCTCTTTTTCCAAGGGAATTGTTCTCTCTTCTGTGTCTGAAAGGTTCTTCTCTAAAACTTACTACAGATTTATTTTCTAGATCCCTAGTGTCATCCATTTGCGTTTCAGTCAGTAATACCCTTTGAAATGCCTCCTCTTCTCTCTCATAAGTGAAAGCCTATTTGACTTATGTAACTGTTAGTAGCTTTTCAGTTTTTCAATCAAGAGCCATTACTGTCAGTGCTGTTTTTAATTTAGCATTGCATGTACATGACATTTCTCAAATACCTGGCTTCCTCCCTTTGAGGTTGGAATGTACAAATATCAAAACTGTTACACTCGTCTACATTCCAGAACGTCATCCCTGGGCTAGTCCCAGATATTTTCTCTGTGGTAGTCCCTTGCAGCTGTTACATACATCAGTTAGAGAACTATGTTTTTTTTCTCACTTCCAAAATGTTTATGCTATATTGATCAAAATGCTTCTGTTTCTTGTTCCACAGTAGCTTCAACGGTTAGTAAGATTTAATACTCAAATTTATCTAAAAATTTTCTTGGGCATCTGCTTTGGAGGAAAGGGGAATGAGATCCAAGCCTGACACTGGTGTATTCCTGCTTGAAAAATTAGAAGTAAACTCAGTAGTTCCTAGAGAGACAGTGAGGATTTTGCGTTTTGAGTATCAACCTGGTAGAGTATAAGTTTTCAGAAGTTCAGAACCTGTAGACAATATTTACCTTCTTTTCTCTTATTACAGTGAGTTCCTGAAACATAGTTAAAAAATTAATCTTTCTAATGCTACTCAGCCATAAAAAAGGATAAAATTGTCCCATTCACAACAACATCGATGGACCTTGAGGGAATTATGTTAAGTGTAATAAGCCAGATAGAGAAAGACAATCTCTGTATGACTCCACTCATATGTGGAAGTTAAACATGAGGACAAAGAGGACAGATTAGTGGCTACCAGGGGAAGGGTGGGGTGGGGGTGGGCACAAAGGGTGAAGGGGTGCACCTACAATATGACTGACAGACAATAATGTACAACTGAAATTTCACAAGGTTGTAAACTGTCATAATCTCAATAAAAAGTTAAAAACATTAATCTTTCCAAAGTATATGGCATTTTGTAGTAAAAACAGTATTATAAATGGCCATCGTACTGTTCACCAAGGACTTGTTAGCAAATAAATCAAAGAAATAAACAAGAGTATATCATATGGCATGATCAACAACTGTGAATGTCTTTAACAATTAAAGACAGTACAGTTATGCATCAACTCTTGGCAATATTTATAAGCAGGTTGTGTAAGTTAGTTATATAAGTACTCCTTATTACTAGTCTATATTTTCATGGAGAAAAATAAATAAAATGATTAATTTAATTGCAATTAATTTACCTTAAAAAGTGCTAAGGCTAATATACTGTACATAAAATGATAACTTGAACAATGGTCTTTCTATCTTAAATTTTTATACCAGCCTTTTCTGAGATCATTTAGAAAGCCTAATTTATTTTTTTAACACGGCTTTCCAGTGAAGTTTTATATGATGTCCTTTTTTCCTCCTGATAACTTTTCCTAAAGCAAAGACATTTTTCACAGACTTTAGAGCTTAGTATGCTGTTCCAACTCTGTCCTTCCTTAGAGTATTTCATGATTTCTCAGCTATTTTCACTGAAATCTAAAATTCATAAATGGCGTGATTAAACTTCTCATTTTTCATATTATTAAGCCAAGATTTAAACTGGTTAATTACCTTGTCTAAAATCTTAAAGCAAGTTATTGGCAGCATCAGGACTAAAGCCGTTATCTCCACATCCTTGGTCCAGTCTGTTTTCACTTGCTCGTGCCTGGTCAGTAATAAGCATGATTGGATGGATGACCTTCTTCGGACTGTTTTATTATTGGAAAGGCATACAAGCTTTCAATTACCAGCCATTGGTTCAAGTGGTATTTCTAAATCTTCAAATAGAATTGCTGACATTTTATGCTTACTGAATATTTTTACTGCATTCAAAAACTATATATTTAGATATTATAGGATAGCAGCAAATAAACTAAAGAAAAGGAATTGAAATGTGTTAGGTCTTGATAATTAGAGCTGGATACATAGAAGAGAGGAAGGTATAAAATGTCATTATTCTGATAGCTCTTATTACATGTAAAAGTCATTACATAACGTAATGAGAAATGAGTTAGATTTTATTTAATATACTTGTTCTTCTGACATAAACTGTTAAGGAGAAAATTCTAGTCATCAGATACCGGCTTATATTGTGAGTTGAAGTCATGTAGAGTATGATGCTGACACAGACCAAGTTTCAGCTGCTAACACATGTGAAGCCCTGACCCACATAAGCCCTCAGTAGTGCTAGCTGTGCGCTAATTATTGTTAGGAGAGTACTGTGGTTTCTAGATTTTCCATCACTTTTTGTTGGATAACTGGTTTAGGATTCAATTTTTCTTTTTCTTCCTAATACCTTTGTAGGATTGGGAACAGGCTAGTGGGCAGAACCAGAGAGAGGGCAGATCTAACAGAAGATTTACAGAGATAAAAATAGAGTCAGTAAAGAATTTCTTAGGCATGTGCTTACTCCTTCAAATAAAAACTTTGAGTTTGGTTTGCAAGAAACTTCTTCACTCTGATTTGGATTTTTTGTAAGACCAAAAAGCATATTATCAAAATTATTCATGTGTATTTTCAGATATTGACTTAAAGAGCTTCCTTTACATCGTTATTCATCCTAAGGTGGTATTTATAGCAAAGCTCTTTTATACTATGAAAAAGGAAAAGTTGCAGAGGTTCTATATTTGAGTTACTAGAAAAAATGTTTTTAGTTCAGTTTAATTAATGTTTTAGTCTCCTATTAGAATCTTGCTCAACTATCTAGAAAATTTTCTTTAAAATGTTGTAGAGTTATTACTCTAGTGAATCACAGCTTAATTTCTGAGTCCATTTATTTTCAAATAAAAGCTTTACTGGTTTAGTTTAATTGATATTCTCAAAGCTAGAAACTAAATAAGAATTACATCACATTTTCCCCAGCATCAGTGCTGACTAAACTTGTTCAAAAGCTTTATTTCTCTGTTGCCGAAAGATCCTTTCAGGAAATATGACAATGCTTGCTAAAAAGAAGTTATAATTTTTGCATCTCTTGTCAATATACCTTTTAATAAACTTGAAAATACTTAGTAACACAGTTCACTTCGGCTATTTACTTAAGACTGTAAATGTACATCTATGTCATATTTCTTTGCTGCTATTGAAGGCATCAGCAACCTATTACAGTTTTTCTGTCCTTAGAATTCTTTGTCTACACTGGCACTCTTAGGGAGTTCTTTTATATTTGTGTTCCTTTACTGAAAATCACTTCTAATATGTCTACAGTATTCCTCTGTTTATTACACTTTCAAAGAGGGAACTTCACCACGGCTTGAGGCTTTAGTTCTTTTAAATTGCTGCTTACCCAAGTCTCTAGCACTCATTTACATCCTTGCAAAGGATACAGGGGAAGTAAGCGCAAAGGGGACTCATCATGTAGAAGCAAGACTTTTAAAAGTGGCTATAAATTTAGTTTGCCACATTCAAAGTTTAAAAATTAAACAAGGCAGACTAAATGATCATCTTAAAAGACGTAGAGAAATCATTTGTTCATTTGATATATCTTAGCAATTAGGAATAGGGAATTTAATCTATTTAAGGTTTCTGTGTAAAAACCTCAAGAAAATTTTATTCTTAATGGTGAGACATAAGAAACAATCTGTTTAAGGTCAGGAACAAGATAATCATTTATTGGAGGGTCACTGAAATTAGACAAAGAGAAGTAAAAGGATTATAAAGGAAGGATAAAATCTGTATTCTTTGCACGCTTATTTAATACAACAATCCTGTTAGGTGGTTACTATTTTTAACTTCTTCACAGATGAGGAAAATGAAGTACTGAGAGTTGGGTGCCTTGTCCAGACTTATCAGCTAGAAGTCACAGAGGCGTGATTGGAATCCTGGCCATCGGACACAGCATACTAATTAATTCCATTTCTATATGCCAGTGTTAATGATTGGAAAATGTAATTTATAAAGTAGTACTATTTACAATAGCAACAAAAGTTATAAAGTTCCTAAGAATAACGAAAGTATACAAGACCTTTATGGAAAAAGATTAGAAAAATTTATTGAAGGACGTAAAAGAATCTTAACTACATGGAGAGATATACTGTGCTCATGGACGGGAAGAGTCAATATCATAAAGAAGTCAGTTCTCTGAAAGAATCCAAAATAATCTATAATTCAATGCAGCTTCAGTCAGATTCCCAAAAGTGTTTTTTCCTCCTCTAATTTGACAGGCTGATTCTAAAATTCATATGAAAGAGTAAAGGGCTGAAAATCTAAAGACAGTTTTGAAGAATAAGTGGAGGGACTCATGTTTCTAGATATTAAGACTTGTAAAGTGCTAGAAATGAAGAAAGTGAGGTGTTGATGGAGAGACAGACTGACAGAATTGAGACAACTCAGAAACAGACCCCTCACACACTATTAGAATCAATCTTACAAACCAGTAGAGAAAGGATTATTCAGTAAAAGATGACGAAATAATTGATTATGCGTAGACAAAGAAGTAATATGATTATATCTCTACCTCACCCCAAATACACAAGAAAGTTCAAAGTGAATTAAAAAGTGAAGAAATTTTAGGAAAAATAAGATTTAGAAGAAACAGGACAATCTGTTTATGACTTAGGGTAAGGAAAGATTATCTTTTTAAAACTGTATTGAGGTCATAATAGCTTATAACATTATGAAATTTCACTTGTACATTATTATTTGTCAGTCACCATGGATATGTTCCCCTTTACCCCTTATGCCCACCCAAGCCCCTTCCCCTCTTGTAACCACTAATCTATTCTCTTTGTCCGTGTGTTGATTTTTCTTCCACATATGAGTGAAGTCATACAGTGTTGGTCTTTCTCTGTCTGACATTTCACTTAACATAATACTCTCAAGTTCCATACATGTTGTTGCAAAAGGGATGATTTTGTCTTTTTTATGGCTGAGTAGTATTCCATCGTGTGTGTGTGTGTGTGTGTGTGTGTGTGTGTATACACTGTTTCCCATAGTAGCTGCACCAGTTTACATTCCCACCAGCAGTGTATGAGGGTTACCTTTTCTCCACAACCTCTCCAGCATTTCTTGTTTTTTCATAATGATGATTATAGCCATTCTAACAGGTTAAGGTGATATCTCATTTGTAGTTTTGATTTACATTTCTCTAATAATTAGTGATTTTGAACATCTTTTCATGTGCCTGTTGGCCATCTGTATATCTTCTTTGGAAAAATGTCTGTTCATATCCTCTGCCCATTTTTTGATGAGGTTGTTTGGTTTTTTTGTTGTTGAGATATATAAGTTCTTTATATATTTTGGAGATTAACCCCTTGTTGGATATATGATTTGCAAATATTTTTTCCCAGTTGGTGGGTTGTCTTTTCATTTTGTTCCTGGTTTCCTTTGCTTGGCAGAAGCTCTTTAGTCTGATGAAGTCCCATTTGTTTATTTTTTCTTTTGTTTCCCTTGCCTGAAAAGACATGGTATTCAACAAGATCCTTCTACGATCAGTGTCAAAGAGTGTACTGCCTATATTTTCTTCTAGAAATTTTATGTTTTCATATCTTACTTTCAAGTCTTTAGTCCATTTTGAGTTAATTTTTGTATATTGCCAAAGATAATGGTCTACTTTCATTCTTTTGCACGTGGCTGTCCAGTTTTCCCAACATCATTTAATGAACAGACTTTCTTTTCTCTGTTGTATGTTCTTAACTCCTTTGTCAAAGATTAGCTGTCCGTGGATGTGTGATTTTATTTCTGGGCTTGCTGTTCTGTTCCATTGATCTGTGTGTCTGTTTCTGTACCAGTACCATGCTGTTTTGATTACTATAGCTTTGTAGTCTACTTTGAAGACAGGGATTGTGATGCCTCTAGCTTTGTTCTTTTTCCTCAGGATTGCTTTAGCTATTCAGAGTCTTTTGTTACCCCATAAGAATTTTAGGATTCCTTGTTCTATTTCTGTGAAGAATGTCACCAAGATTCTGATTGAGATTGCATTGAATCTCTGGATAGCTTTAGGTAGTATGGACATTTTAACTATGTTTATTCTTCCAATCCACATGCACGGAATATCTTTCCATTTTGTTATATCATAATCAATTTCTTTCAATAATGTCTTATAGTTTTCATTGTATAGGTCTTTCACCTCCTTAATTACATTGATTCCTGGATATTTTATTCTTTTTGTTGTGATTTTAAGTGGAATTGTATTCTGAAGTTCTCTTTCCGTTAGTTCATTATTAGAGTGTAGAAATACAACTGATTTTTGTAAGTTGATTTTGTACCCTGCAACTTTGCTGTAGTTGTTAATTATTTCTAATAGTTTTCTGATGGATTCTTTAGGGTTTTCTATATATGAAATCATGATATCTACAAACAGCGAGTTTGACTTCTTCCTTACCATTTTGGATACCTTTTCTTTCTTTTTCTTGTGTAATTGCTCTGGCCCAAATATCCAGTACCATGTTAAATATAAGTGGGGAGAGTGGTCACCCTTGTCTTATTCCTGGTCTCAGAGGGATGGCTTTCAGTTTTACCCCATTTAGTATTTTGGCTTTGGATTTGTCATATATGGCCTTTATTATGTTGAGATACTTTCCTGCTATGCCTATTTTATTGAGAGTTTTTATCATAAATCAGTGTTGGATCTTGTCAAATGCCTTCTCTGCATCTGTTGAGATGATCGTGTGGTTTTTATTCCTTGTTGTTTTAATGTGGTGTCCAACATTGATTGATTTGTGGATGTTGAACCATCCCTGTGTCCTTGGAATAAATCCCACTTGATCATGGTGTATGATCCTTTTAATGTATTGCTGTATTCTGTTTGCCAATATTTTGTTGAGGATTTTTGCATCTATGTTCATCAGCTATATTGGCCTGTAATTTTCCTTCTTTGTGTTGTCCTTATCTGGCTTTGGGATCAGGGTGATGTTGGCCTCGTAGAATGTGTTAGGAAGTCTTCCATCCTCTTCAGTTTTTTTGAATAGTTTGAGAAAGACAGGTACTAAATCTTCTTTGCATGTTTGGTAGAATTCTCCACAGAAGACATCTGGTCCTGGACTTTTATTTTTTGGGGGGTTTTTGATTACTGTTTCAATCTCTTTACTTGTGATTGCTCTATTCAGATTCTCTATTTCTTCTTGATTCAGTTTTGGGAGGTTGTATGAGTCTATGAAATTATCTATTTCTTCCAGATTGTCCAATTTGTTAACATATTGTTGTTTTTGTATTTCTGTGGCATCCATTGTAATTTCTCCGCTAGGAAAGATACCTTAAAGCATGAAAACCATACATAAAGACATTTAAAAATTTGTACAATAAAAGATCAGCCAAAGACTAGGAGAAGATGTTTGTAACGTATATACATGACAAAAGGATTCATTTCCAGATCATATAAAGAATTCTTGCCCATCAGTAAGAAAAATACAACGAATAGTAAAATGGACAAAAGTTATGAACAGTTACTCACTGAAAATGAAAACTAAATGGCCAGTCAACACAGGACACAATTCCTAATCTAATGAGTAAACACTGAAATGCACATTAAAGTGGAATAAAATTGCATACTAATCAGATCGGCAAAAATGAAGAAATCTGACAGAACTAAATAGAGCAAAGAAATGAAGAATGGGAACCTAAAAATACACTCTATGGTAGTGTGTATTGGTAAATCCTTTTAGAGAATGTTTTAGCAAAGTTGAAATGTGATCAAAAAGTAGCATATTCTACAACTCAAGTCCTAACACCTAAGCACTAGTGCCAGAGAGGTTCTCTCGCTTGTCCCAGGGAGACACTTAGGAGATTTCTCAGTGCAGTATGGACCATAATTACAAGAACCTGGAAACTCTCTACATGACGGGCAATGGGAGAATGGAAATATAAGTTGTGGTATATACTTATAAGGGAATGCTGTAATGTAGTTAAAATGCATGTACTGAGCCAGAAGTGCCACAGATAAATCTCAAAATATAATTTTGAAGAAGGTTTGATACAGTATCATTCCATTTCTATAAACTTTTAAAACATGCAAAATGATAATACATGTTGTTTATGGCTACATACACGTGGTTATAGTATAAAAACATGCATCAAAATGATAAGTACTAAGTTCAGGATAAAGGTTCTCTCTATAGGAGAATAGGATTGGGGGAGATGCACAGGGGTTCACCTATATCTTACTGCTTTATTTTTTTTAGTTTAAAAAAAGAGAAAATAAATCTGAGGAAATAATGTGGCAAAATGTTAAGATGTGAAAAAACTAGATGGTGGGTACATGGATGTTTGCATATTATTCTCTTAAACTTTTCTGTATAATCGAAGTTTTGAGTAATGTTTTGCGGTGAGTATGCCTACATAGGGTTCCAGTACTTCTATTGGTTCCTTAGTTCTGATTTCCCAGGGCAGTCATGATCCCACGCCTATCTCTCTGGTCTTGTTTTCCAATTAGTTTGTCCTGAAAACAGTCTCTGAAGACTTAGATTAGTACAAAGCTAAGCAAGCTTTAGGCCAATAGCCTTTTAATTAGTAATCAGGTTAAACCTAAGCTTAATACAATAGGCTTTTTGTCTCAGCAATTTTTTTCTTTTCTTAAAATTCACTTTTTAGATATTCTTTTGAAGAGCAGAATTTTTTAGAGCATTGTATTTAGGACAACTTTTTAGTCCGTGTATA
>NC_060280.1:77453251-77475713 GCF_021613505.1 Equus quagga | reverse complement strand
AATTTTTTAGAGCATTGTATTTAGGACAACTTTTTAGTCCGTGTATATAATAACAAAGTAAGAAAAGAGTCAATTTGATAGTGCTTAGAGAAAAATCCTTTCTTTGTATTTATTGATATGAATAGATGTGTTCTTATGCCTTAAATAAAAGCAAATTTATGGCATTTCATATTAAAATTCATATCTTTTCATATTTATTTAACATAAAATATTTCAAAGTATACAACAGAGACTTAGAATTTGGGAGGTTGTAAGAGACCCTTAAATATCATATAGTTCAGTTGCCTATATTTCTATTCCCCTCTGTTAAATTTCTACCAAACCGGCATCGAATCTGTGTTTGAAAACTGCGTAAAAGACAGGATGTTGTGTACAGTTTTGAAAATCCATTGGCCATGCTAAGCATTGCACTCTTACTTTATTCTCCCTTAGGTTTAATCAGGATAGTCTCCTCATGTGCATGCATCCCTCTCCTACCCTCTCGTTTTGTCTGCTTGACTTCTGAATTTATTATAGATCTTAAAACTTGATGCATAAAGTCATCTTTCTTTACACCCTGAAAATTAATCCAAACCCAGACTTCTCTCACATCAGTCTAGAAGCTTTCTGAGAACCAATTTAGAGAACTCTAGTTTAAGTAAAGTATGGGAACGTAATAATTCTTTGGTTTTTCTGGAGAAATGTTATACTTATGTAACTAGAAATAGTGCCCCACCTCTCCATGTCAAGGTTCACTATAGCTTACTGAACTGTATGTTTTTAGTGTGTCGCTGTAAACTGGTTATTAGTATCATAAAGATTTACCTTGGAGATAGTAAGTTGTTTGTCGTACTGCCAAAGCTTTTAACTACTGGAAAGACTGGTCTGGTTGGGTTTGTCTCAGGTTTGAAAAAAGATTGCAGATACAAAATCTATCATGTCTAATATGGAAGAAGTTAGCATCGTGGCGCATATTGCATTTTAACTCTAGAATAGGGAATTTGTATACAGAATGGTATGATTTGCTTTTGTCTAAGTATTGTTTTGTGTTTATTTTTGATGTATTTTATCTGTAAAAATGCCATTGTTATCATTTTTGTTTCACTTGTCCAGCGTGTTTGGTGGACCTTAACCCTAAACTAACACCCTTACCCCTGCATTCTGGTGTTCCTCCGTTGAAATGTGTTTATAAGCACTTAACTATCTAAAACCAAACCCCAACTCTACCTTCCTCAGTGGAAGTCTTCTGATGTAATTGACAGGATTCCATACTTCTATTCCTCAAAAGATAGTTTTACTAACTAGTTTACTAGATTGTTATAATGAACAGGAAGGCAACGAGTGGGAAACAGTGTGTGTCCTAAATAAGCTCCAAGCTCTTGACCATTTTATTGTCTGAGAAATGGGAAGAAAATATAAAGTGAAAAAATATGAAGAGACATTTATATTTGGAAGTATTGTTAGATCTTCAAATTTAAATATAACTACATTGAATGTTTTTATTTAAATATCTAATGCAATGAGATTTCTCTATCTTGATAGATATTGATTAATTATGGATGCCAGAGCTTTTCATCACAACTATCTATACCACAGTGGATTAGAATGCCAATTATAATAACAGCAATAACAGCAACACTAAAACTGTATAGAATATAGTTTAATCTTCCTTTGAAGACTTAGAAATTATTTGAGACTGTGTGCTAGGCACAGTTATGAATATTAGTTACTTCAGTGTCTCAGATTCGAATATAGATTGGCAGGAAGACCACACTCACCCCTCCCACTCCCATTACAAGTTTAGATTTAAAGTTCCCAGTTTATTTAGTAATATTTTTTTGGGAAGATAACAGAAGCAAGGTGGCCACACAGAGTAGAAGTCAGGTTGCACATATATCAGCACTGTCCCAGAACCCTTCAGGGCCAAATGGGGGCACAGAGTTGCTACTGATACTCTTCCCTGGTCTTAATTTTGTCTTAGATTGCAGCCCTTATTAATTCAATCTTATGTCGTTATTTAGGAAAAATAAACATGAACAGGCTTTACTCTCATAGGAAAAGATAGCCACGTTTCCTTGTTCTCGAGCCAAACTTAGCACACGAAAAGCAGAGTCAAAGCTGCCTAGTGTCCTGGAAAGTCCAGTTCTACAAGGCTGCCCTCTGACTAATGTAATTTTATTATGTGTGAGAGTTTGGTTGCAGGATGGTGATTATAAATCTATTTCCATAGTTATCATTGAATTGTGAACATGTGTATTTCCTGGTTAATATATAATTAATTCCAATTAATAATTCCAGATATGATGTTGCTAATTGATATGAAAGAAAGAAACATATTTCTTTGTCTTGAGGTGGGGAGCCCAGTTCAATATGGCAAGCTACTCAAGCAGTTTTTTAAGTGTTCTAGCTCCATTTGTGCTGCAAATTGTTACTTCCTTCCTTCCTTTCTTATGGGGAGTGTTGCTGTGGACTCATGGATTTTTACTTACTTGATATTTTACAATAAGTTGTAGTCATTCTTTATGATGTTCGCATCTTTATGATGTCCCAGAGCTGGCCAGTGGGAGTCCATTCCACTCAATCCTTTTGACATCTCCTAATGGTGGTTTGCTATCTGTCACAACTAAATTTCCCACATTCACCTTGTACTTTCCCTACTATCAACTGGCAAACAGGCGTTTCTCCAAGGAGTCCTGGTTTATTATGTTGGGAATGATATTTAGAAACCCAGCTCTGAGACCAAAGATGTTCATTGCAACTGGAATGTCATTGTTTCTAAGTGTTTTCATTGGCTAGAGCTTAGGGAAAAGGTGTATGTATTTTAATTCCGAGTTTGTGTTCACATTTCCAACTCAAAGTTAACATTACAGGGATTTTTTTTTTTCTTAACTTGATTTTATTATTGCATCTCTTTTCTCTCACACTTAAAATCTTTGTTCCTAATAAATTAATATGTTTATTTTTTTTGTTCCACAATATGTATCAAATTGTTTCAGAATTGCATTACCAATATTATTACCAATGATAAAGCAGTTGAATGAAATTAAATATTAGTTTTTTCCTCTCTAGAATATATCTCATTAAGCATGTACAGTCAGTTTAATGTTTACAAGTAATTTAAAATAATTTCTCTCTGTTGACAGTGTTATCGATTTGATATATTACTAGATACATTTTTTTCAGGTTATTTTCATTATTAGGAGTTTGTTTTTTTAGCTGTGTAATGGTCTCTGGAACCTGGCCCTTGTGTACTTCTTCAACCTCATTTTGTACCACTGTCTTCCTTTCTCACTATACTCACTTCTTCCAACTCAGACCTTCCCTGGTAGTTTCTCTCCCGTCATCACTCTTACTTCGCTCTGCTTATTTTTCTCACTAGCAGCTGAAAGCAATCTGAAGTTACCTTGTTGTCTTAATTTAGGCAGTATCATATAGTGGCTAAGAGTCTGGCTTTTGAGCCAGACCACCTGATTTTGGATCCTGGTTATGTGATCTTAGACATGTTACTTAGCACTCTCTGCCTGAATTTCTTCATCTAAAAATGGGTAATGCTAGTAGTATTTTCCTTATAGGGTTCTGTGAGAAATGAATGGTTAATAAACCATTGTGCAGTTGCTGGTACTTACTAAGCATAAAATAAATGCTGGCTATATTGATATTATCATTTAATTGTTCATTGTCTTTCTGCCCTCAGTGAGCTCTGTGACTGCAAGGAGCTTGTCTCACTTGTTCCCTGCTGTAATCTCAGGGCTTAGAACAGTTCCTGAGATGTAATAGGCACTTACTTAGATGTTGCTGAACCAATAATAGTTAAAATTCAATTCCCATCCATTTGAAACATTCTTGGAAATTTGAGACTAAAAGAATCCTTTCTCATATACATCATATATAGTTGTCAAATTTAACTGATATTTTCATCAAATTTGGCCTCAAAATATTAATGCCCACTGTTAACACGTATCTTGGAAATTCTGACCAATTATTAAAATCAGAAACAGAAATCAGAAATTATCCCTATCAGAAAAAAGAATTATCATATTTGCTTTGAAATAATTATATATCCATGAAATCCAAAATGATCAACTAAAATCTTCCTAAAATTGTTGAGTGTTTAGTAAATGATCAGATTTAAGCTATACATAAAGAAATCATTTTCTAGCATACCAGTAATTACCAGTTAAGACCATAATTGAAGAAAAGTATTAGTCTACAAGAGCAGCAAAAAAATGTAAAATACCTGGTAGTATCCATAACAGGAAATATGTGGAATGTGTCCTTTCATAAAGAAAATTAGGAAACTTTACTGAAAGATATAAAAGGTCTAGAAAAATGATGTCATGCCCTGTTTCCAGGGGGAAATATTGAATATTGTAGAAATTAAAATTCTTCCAAATATATAATGTCAATATATATAAATACGTATGTAAATATGTTATAAATATATTGTTAAATTATAGCAGACCAAACTCATTTGTGTTTTTTTGTAAATCTTGTCAAAATTATTTTAAAGTTCATGTAGAAAATGTTTGAAAATGCACAAAAATGGTTTGATGGCCACTCTTAACAAAGATTCATAGCATGCAATCTACTAGCCAGGAGGGGAGAATAAAACTCATACAAGTCCCATAACTTGTAATATACTAATATTATAATATGTGACATACTTCTGAAGTTACCCAAGTGTGCTATGAATGTCTCATTAGCAGATAAGAGAGCGTGTCATTTAGTTTTACATCAAGAAATCTCAGATACAAGAGAGGTTGTAATTTACCCAGAGTTTCAGAGCATGTCGGAGATAGCATCACAATTTTACTGACGATTCTAAGTAAACTTTAAATAATTGATATAGAAAAAATAAATTTCCCCTTAATCTGTGTGCAGTCTAGCATAACTACCTTGTCCCAGTTTGCCCAGACTTTCCTGATTTTAGCACTGAAAGTCTCGTGTCCCAGGAAACCTCTCAGTTACGGGCAAAGACAGTTACAGTTGATCACCCGCCACAGTTCATAGAAAAGATGCCTAAGTCTGTAAATAGTGTTTCCCATAAAATGAAAAGAAATGGATGGCAAATGTCTGATCTGGTCTGGAGTAACCCAGTTAGTGGTCTGTTTGGCCCCAACTTACTCTCTGCACACACAATTCCTATAAGAGGCTTCATCAGTTCAGAAGATTTAAGATTTGGGTTCACTGAAGAATCCATAGTAGGATTCACTAAGACTCCCGGTAATCATCTGCAAACTGAGTAGGAGGATTGAGGCCATGTGGCTTAGTCTTCTCTCCTGCAGCTAAGCTCTGAGCTTAGGATATTTGTTGTATGTTGCCTTTTTGAGTAATTTTCCTGTAGGCTGCACTTCTCAGCTAAAGTCATTTTTCTAGGGGTTGGTTTGCTTTCAGTTCTTTCACTATTGTCTTTCTAAGAGATCAATCAGTAGAAATATTTTACTATATATTAATTTACTTATCTCTTGCCTTGATTTACAAAGGATTTAAGGTGATTTATTTAGTATACTACAGACTAATGTTAATAGAAGATCTAATGCTTTATTTTTTTATGTGTGTGTGTTTTGTATTTATATAGCCATTAGCTTGACAAGTGTGTTTTATATCGTAATGAGATTGTCTTCATTATAAAATGAGAAAGGGGAAGTTTTGTCTTTTTTCAGTTTTACTTTCCAGATTACAAATGCTTTGAAAATTTCTGACCACCAAGTAAGATACAGTTGTCCCTTGCTATCTGCGGGGACTGGTTCCAGGACCCCCGAGTATACTAAAATCCGAGGATGTTTATTGCATACAACTTGTGCACATCTTCCTATATACTTTAAATCATCTCTAACTTACTTATAATACCTAATACAATGTAAATTCTATGTAAATAGTTGTTAAACTGTTTCATTTAGAGAATAATGACAAGGAAAAATGTCTATACATGGTCAATACAGATGCAACCATTGTAGGCCTTTGAATCTGCAGTTGGTTGAATCTGCAGATGCAGAACTCATGGAGAGCTTACTATATTTTAGAAAGTGGCTAGAAATGCAAACCAAATTTACAACATTTTAAGTCTTACTTATTATGAAGATCTCCAAAGCACTATATTAGAGTAAAACTCAGGTCCCAGTCTCAATCCTGTAGCGTTCTCAGATTTGCAGTGGGAAGACGGCTAGTTTGCCAAACTTGATTTAAGGGTCCCAGATTACAATACTTAAATTTGCTTACAATCCCATCAAGTAAGATCATAGGCTGGTGAGAAGAAAGTGAAAAATTATCATGTTATTTATAAAGCAACTTCCTAAACTTCTGTTGAAAATTTCCTACAGAATATAAAGTGTACCTGTATAGATTATTTTGCTGTAAGCCTGTTGAAATATCCATTTCTTTTCACACCAAGTAAAATGTAACCTCTTGACACAACTAAGATATTTTCTCTTTATTATTATTTTTCAGTGTCTAAAAAGCACGGCAAGCTCATTACTTTCTTACGTACATTCATGAAGTCTCGTCCAACAAAACAGAAGCTGAAACAACGGGGGATCTTGAAAGAGAGGGTATTTGGTTGTGACCTGGGGGAGCACCTTCTGAATTCTGGTTTTGAAGGTAAAACTAAAATTTGTAAGCTGGTAATTTCAGTTTCTGACCTCTCCATATTGATTTTCTTTAATCAGTTACAAGGTAGGTTAGGCAAGCGATATCTGTTCCATTTGGATTCAGCAGCATGCGTTGGACTTTCTCAGGTACTCATCTTAGTTCCGGGGATAGCTGAGAATAAACACAGGGTGAGAAGGCACTTTGCACCAGAGATGCTTAGAATCTGTTTAAGAAGAGTCAGACATTCACACAAAGGGTATAGTAACACTGTTGTTTGCATTATTTTTATATCTGTCCAGATAACTTCTTCAGCCAGTTTTCCCTTTCATATTTTATCCTAAAATATTTATTTAATTTCTCTTGAAAAACACAATCATAGTTTTGAGACTATAAGATACCAAGACCAGTCTCTCAACTTTTATAGCTAAAAATTTAAATTCCTTTCTCTATAAATTAAATTCTGACTCAAGAATTCAGTAGGTGGATGAGTAGAGGAGAGTATGAATGGAAAGGAAGAAAGGAAAAGTGGAGTTTTACTATTTAAAATAGTACTTTTGTCTACAATCTCCTTTAGAGAAGCTAGAATATTAAGAACTATCTATCTATATTGCTGATAAGTACCAGAAATAGATGATTTGTGAAATTCTGAATCTGGGGGGAAATACCCATTGTATTTTTTAAGAAGACCACTAATGAAAACTAGTGTAAATACCATTAGTAATATCGAGTTCAAATGAAGGCCTTACTCACTGCTTACAGAATACCACTATACTTAAAATATGAATTCAATGCAAACTTTACCATGTTTCTTAAGGGAGAAGACGAAATATTATTTTAAACAGATGTTATTCCCAAACTAATATCAACTTAATACACTTACGAAACCCTGAGGATTATTTTTGCAATTAGTCAAAATGCACATAGTAAAATAAGCCAATGAGACTATCAAAGAGCATTGTGGTAGAAAACGTCAGTGATAGGATAGGGGACATCTAGCTTTACCAGATGTTAAATCCAACTTCAATACTAGAATTTTGTTAGTGTGGAGAAAGAGATGGGAGTGAAATAGCTTGGAATGTTCAGAGTAGTCATTTCTATCAGTAAGACTCCATTATGATAAAGTATGGCTTTAAAACCAGGTCATGAGGAGGGACTCCCTGTTATATTGAGATAATGAAATAGCAATTTTGAAAAAAGCATTCCCATTTTATGACACTAAAATTCCAAATGTATAAAAGATTTAACTATTTTAAACTTCTAGAAATGCTAATGTGAAATGGTTTTGTTTTCAGATCAAAAAGGGATAGTAGCCTTCTCAGATAAAAAAACATTATAAAGGAAGAAGTGGTTTCAAATAAATAATTCCTACAAAATGAAAATAACAAATGTAGAGGAAAAGTACCACAGACTGGGAAAATAACCCATTTTTGGATATGATGAAATGCTGCTAATATAGTATATGAGAATATCATTCAGATTTTTGAGAAAATTAAGTCCCTGAGTAGAAGAATGGAGAAAAAATATAAACGTATAATTTTCATAGGGAGATAAGATTGTAAACAAAATACAGAAAAGTGTTTATGTTCATTTGTAGTCATGGAAATGTGTCCTAAGCAATTTTAAGATACCGTTTTACATTGGTAAACACTGTTAATATAACAAAGGTGTTTTTCTAAATTGTGATATCCAGTGCCATTAAAAATAGCAGTTATTTGTACAAAAAGGTAAAAATTTTTGGTTTCAAGTAGCTCTGTGAGTTACTATCTTTTTGAAAAACATTTTGGCACTTCACAGCAAGAGTTTGTGGTGTTCCTTTCATGGAGTGATCCTCCTTAGGGATTTGTCCTCGGCTTATATTTCAATAGAAGCACAAATGTTCATTATAACACTGTATGAGAGCCAAAAAAATTTAGGGAAATTCAACTTTTAGGGAAGTTGTTCTGTAGATTATGAAGCTATCAAAAATTGTAAATTTTAATGTAGAAATTTGAAAAATGTTATATATCAACAGTAGGTATACCTTTTTGAAAGTACAGATCTTAGGTGATACGTAAAATGAATATAATTATAGTAGCGTATTAGATGTAGAGAATATCTTTGTGATTTTCTTTCTTAGTTGTCTTGCATTAGAAATTAATTTAATAGTCTTGGAAGAGAAAACTCTGCTAAAGGTCTATCCAGAGGAGAAAGTCTATATTCAAATGATTAGCAAAACAAAAAAATTAACTTGTGACAGAGTGTAATTGTAATTTGAAATACCTGAAGAGGTAGAAACATTGAAGACTGAGGTCAGATACATTCTGGTACATTCTAGTTGGCATAGTAAAATAGTTTTCTGTTTGACTGGGGACGGTGAAAAATGAAGAATATTCATATGAAGGACATTCATTTGAATATTCAAATGAAGACTTTATTAACAGGAAAAAGGAAACCTTTGAAGTTTTGTTGACCTTAAACGAATAGCCAATTATTTCTCCAGCAAAAATGGATTTATTCGTGACCAGCAAAGAACTGTATTCCAGGGTCTGGAACCGTGGCAAGCCACATGCAAGTCCCCCAGCAGCAAGGGAGGAGAAACTCTTAGAGAGGAGAAGAGTAGCTTGGAAGGGCTATTCTAAGCAGAGTTCCAGGTGTAGCAGCTTTCCATTGGCTGAGCTGTGACAGTCTCTCATTGGCTGAGCTTCTTGCTGGTGAAAAAAAAAAAAAAAAAGTCTGTCTTTTTCCTGTTGGGCTCTGCTATTGATGTAGGGCCTAAGAGTTTCCCTGGTTGGCCTCCTGGCTCCAATTTAATGAGGTTTCTGTCTATTAATTTCCACGTTTTCCCCTTTTGATTGAGATCTTTCTTTGAAAGCATTGCTGATCAAGAGTAAGGGCTTTCTGGTTTCGGCAGCCTTTTATCCCTGAATGCCAGGAAGGACCTTTCCTGGGTGTTGTGTCCCATGTTGGATGGAAAGTGCACGGTTTAGAACTCTGTCATGGCCACATTTGAGTAACAACAAAGGGTAGACAAAACTCAGGCATTTTTCTTTTGTAAAGTCCATTTGTTATCGAGATCATAGGCATTACAGATCATCTGGAGCATTTGTCATAGTCAAAAGTTTGGTAGACAAAATTCCAACAGGGCTGGTCCAGGCATCTTGGGAAAGCTGTCTCATCAGATGTCATCTGCTTCAATTTTGGGAAATCTTTACTTTCGGATCACCAGATGATGTGCAGGTTCAGTCAGGGATTGGTGCTTTCTTTAGGTATACCACGTGAATCCAAGAGTCCATTCCTTGGAGTTTTGTGGCACAAGGATTACTTAACAGTACCGGACAGGGGAAGGAACAGAGAGAGATGGCCCCAGAGGCAGGGCCCGAGCACGAGGAGCTGGGCAAGAGGAACATGAAGCTTCGGAAACCATTTTATCTTTCTTTAATCTTTTGTTTGCCTCGGTTAATCTTAAAATTTTCTTTTGCAAAGAGGCAATTTTAGACTCCTCATAACGTTTGGGAGCCTCAAGATACCAATTGAAATGGGCAGTCCATTCAGCTTTGGAAATTACAGATCTGTGGTTGTCCAGTTCAGTTTTAAGAAAACTTTAAGATTGGGGAGTTCAGAAGTTTCCCATGATGGCCATTGGTATTCTAAATTACTTTTCATTAAGTTGGTCCATTTAGGTAGAAATGTGTATGAGGAGTGACTGTGGTTTTTAAACATAAAATTGACCAGCATCCGGTGGGGGGGGGGGGGGATACCCTCAAAATATTTAGATAACTGGGATCCAGTTTCTTAAGAGGTTTTTCTCTAGAGCAAAGGAATAATTCTCAAACATCCTAAACAGCTCAGGCAGCCTGCAGGCTTAATACCAGCCAGTTCCATTAGAACAGTCTGATTTCAGTAAGGTGGACCAAATGTTGAATCAACACAGTTCCAGAGGAAAAGTCTAGTTCCAAAGGGCATCGACTGAAGTTTTATCAATGTGCATCTAAGGAACAGTCTGCTGCCAAGGGAGTCAGGCGGAAGGCTGGACTAGCACAGTTTTAAGGAAACAATCCAAAAGTTGGACCAAAGGCCAGCACATTTTCAGTATAAGCAGTCCAGTTCCAAAGGGAATCGGACCAAAGGCTAGCACAGTTCGAAGAGCCAGGGCAAAGTGCTACCTGAGTACTCACAGACAAACAAGGGCTTACTCAGAAAAGGATGAAGCCTTAAAATAGGTCTCATAAAGGCTGGGGAGCCTCAACTGCAAAAGAGTGGAAGCTGGGATCCAGGAGAAAGACTGACCCTCAGACTCCAGGGTCAACAAGAAAAGCGGTCAGCTCAGTGGGCTCTTTTGTGGGTACCACACCTGTTTGCTCACCGGCCTCAGAGTCCTTGGGAATCATCTCTGGACCTCCATCCGGGCCACCAAAATATTGACCTTAAACAAATAGCCATTTTTTTCTCCAGCAAAAATGGGTTTATTTGGGATCAGCAAAGAATTACAATTTGGGGTCTGCAACCATGGTGGGACATGTGCAAGTCCCCCTCAACAAGGAGTGGAGAAACTCTTATGGAGAGGAAGCGGAAGTTGGGAGGGCTATTGTAAACAGAGGCTGAGGTGTAGCAGCTTTTCATTTTCTGAGTGGTGGCAGTCTCTCGTTGGCAGTCAGAGAGAGGATCTGTCTTCTTTCTGTTGGGCTGTTTTCAACATAAGGTGTGAGAGCTCCCCCCTTTGGCCGCCTGACTTGAATTTAATGAAGTTTCTTGTTTATCAATTTCTGTAGTTGATTAACTAAAATTTTTATTAGGAAAGAAAATGGTTTTTAATATTTAAATGATTTAGTAGTTTGATTTGATAAATATGTGGGGAGTTAAAGCTTTTTAAGGTTTTGAGACTTCATATATACTGTATATAACCTATAAGTACAGTTACTCCATATGTGTATGTATGTGTGTATATATAGAGAGAGAGAGGGAGACTATTTTAAAGTCTAAGTTAAGTAGAAATAAATGTATATTATGTATAATATTGAAAGTCTAAGTGAAAACAATCATGAGGAAGAATGATATATTTGTATAATATGTATAATTGTAAGGAGAGATGAGATATAAATATAGATAGCTAGATAGATATAATTCTAGAATGTGTATAATCTTCTTTCTCATGATTATTCTGTTTTAGTTTGGACTTTAAAATAGTGTCCTACTCTATATAAAATAGGTTTTCACCAGATTTTTCTAAGAAGGAGGCTCATATCAGAATAATGTTTTGCTAAGTGACTCATTCTCTAAATTATATTCCTAGTGAGTAATCAACTATATAGAGAGATTATCCTGTTTCTGAACTTTTGAGTACTTCGCTGTTGGAGCAAGTGACAAACTTGACCTGTTTATTCTATACAAAATGTTGTAAGAAATCATGCAGCAGCCTGACAAGGCATTTTTTTTTTAAAAAGACTTTTATTTGTGATCCCTGCTGCCAGGATTCCCTCAGGATGATCTTACAGAGTTTCAGCTACCACAAACCACAATTGAGTTGATTAAAGACTATATCACAGTTATCTATATAGCTGATGTTTTAAAAATCTGCCCACATAGTGCTTTTTTTGTGAATAGGTCAGACTAATTTGTCTCTCTCTCTCCCCCTGCCTCTCTCCCCCTCCCTCCATCCCTCCCTTCCTTCATTCCTTCCTTCCTTCCTTTCTGAGGAAGATTGACCCTGAGCTAACACCTGTTGCCAATCCTCCTCTTTTTGCTTGAGGAAGATTGGCCCTGATCTAATGTGCCCATCTTCCTCTATTTTGTATGTGGGACGCCACCACAGCATGACTTGATGAGTGGTGTAGGTCCGCACCTGGGATCCGAACCCAAGAACCCTGGGCCACTGAAGTGGAGCACGCTGAACGTAACCACTATGCCACTGGGCTGGCCCTTTAAAGTCAAAAATTTTTATCTTAGTTTCTTTTTTCTTTTTGTATCTCTTTTTCTTTTTGTGTTTTTTTATATCTCTTTTTGTTCAACCTTGCTTAGATGTGATCATTGCTATAAGGGGAGTGTTTTCCAGTTTGTTCTGCCATGCTCATTAGCTTCCAAACATCAATTCAGCAAGTTTTAGTTGTACTTAGAAGTTTTGGGTGTTTGCATTCTTAGTAAGTGTGATAGGAGAGGACAGATGCCAGTGTATCATTTCTTTCTGAAAAATGACAGGTTTGATAACTGCAGTGTTCATGTGTTCTCTAACTATAATAAAATCTATTCTAATGAAACAGAGTTTTCAGGTGTCATAGATTTTTTCATAGGATTTGTTTTATTTACTGCACATATTTGAAAACAAAGTTCCTGAACATGAGATTGCTTAAAAAAAAGAACTTTGTAGGAAAATAGGTAAAATTATATTTGGTACAAAATATAAAAAATGTTTTAAAACTCAAGGTGAGGAAACTATTGCCTCAATGTATTTCTGTGTTTGATGGTATTTGACCCTTTCAGCAAGAGGTCTTTTTTTTCTGGGGGTGAGGAGGGAAGGGGAGGAAGATTGGCTCTGAGCTAACATCTGTTGCCCATCTTCCTGTTTTTTTTCCTTCTCCCCAAAGCCCCAGTACAAAGTTGTATATCCTAGTTATGAATCATTCTACTACTTCTATGTGGGATCCCGCCACAGCATGGCTTGATGAGTGATGTGTAGGTCTGTGTCCAGGATCCGAACTGGCGAACCCCAGGCTGCTGAAGCAGAGTGCGTGAACCCAACCACTCAACCACAAGGCCGGCCCCAAGATACCTTTTCAAAATTTGGGTTTCTTCCAATAATATATTGGGTTTCTATATTGCTTTTTTATACGTTTGTGAAAAAGAAACCATATCTTTTCTCTTTTTATCTTCTGACACTATTCTTCAGTTTCTACTCTCTTTTCTTCAAAATGAAAATTTATGCTTTTCTGTTTCATTTTGCTACCTATTTTAATTAAATGTCTCATTTGTCTCTCTTAAAGTCGCAAGTAATAGCAGTATTCAGTTATGTAATTTTATTTATTAAGCCCTATCATTTGATTGTTTTGTGGACAGTCAGTCCTTTCACTAAGGGAACATAAAATGTAAAGAAACAATTCATATGTCTCCCCTGAAGTACTGTGTCTGCAGGAGCTTAGCTGTATTATCAGAGAAAGACTTCTAACTCGCAGTCATTTCAAAGTTTGCCTACTTGTTAGGAGAACATAAACAGGTATGCATCTAATGTCACATGGTTGTTAAGACTTCCAAGAAAGTTAGCTATACGTTGTTTTTAATGGATGGTAGCCTATTTTTATGAAAACTATAATGCGTACCAGGAAAATATGATAATACAGAAGCAAAATCCTGTGCTCTGAAGAGTTTTCTTCCAAGGCAAACCTTTTGTGTACCTGGGTGAGTTAGCATGCTAACTTGGAGTATACATAATGAGAAGCATCTTTTAAGAAAAAAAATACAGCTTTGTTTTTCTTTCTTTCTTTAAGTAATTATATTAATTGTCCGAATAATTTCTAAATATATTTCCTTTGAAGTCGGTGATATAAATTTTCCAACCCCAAATTTTATTATTCTACCTCCAGTTTGTAGGATAGAAACCAGAGAACCTGAGGTTATCATTGATGGAACAATATTAGAAATAGGACTGGGGCTGGCCCTGTGGCCGAGTGGTTAAGTTCGCGAGCTCCACTTTGGTGGCCCAGGGTTCATTGGTTTGGATCCTGGGCATGGACATGGCACCACTCATCAGGCCACGCTGAGGCGGTGTCCAACGTAGCACAACCAGAAGAACCTACAACTAGAGTACACAACTATGTACTCTGGAGCTTTGGGGAGAAGAAGAAAAAGCAAAAGAAGATTGGCAACAGATGTTAGCTCAGGTGCCAATCTAAAAAAAAAAAAGAGAAATAGGATTCCAGCTCATAAAGATACTTTTTGATATTTTGCATATCATTTTGACATAGGGATTGCTTTTTTTTTTTTTAAGATTTTATTTTTTTTTTTCCTTTTTCTCCCCAAAGCCCCCCGGTACATAGTTGTATATTCTTCATTGTGGGTCCTTCTAGTTGTGGCACGTGGGACGCTGCCTCAGTGTGGCTTGATGAGCAGTGCCATGTCCCCACCCAGGAATCGAACCAATGAAACACTGGGCTACCTACAGTGGAGCGTGCGAACTTAACCACTCGGCCACGGGGCCAGCCCCAGGGATTGCTTTTATTATAAGTCAGATCACGAAAAGTACAAGACACCTCTGCCTGCCCTTCATCTCCACCACATAAACATATTCCCTTTCTTGTTACTAAAATTCTTGAATGTTTTTAGAGATATAAAGTATACATTTGAAAATGAATACAGGTCCGTATGAAAACTAAGATCCTTACTCTGCTGACTTGGTCAGGTAACTTTGTCAGGCTCACGGGGTACCTGTAAATTAATTCATTTGCTCATTTTATACATTGTGTCAGGACAGTGCTCCTGGATTTTGAATATTCAAGGATGAATGGAGCATAGTTTTTGCCCTTGAAGAGCCTGACTAAGAAGGAGTAATTGTTGTATAAACAAATAATTAATGAAAGTGACATAGTTCTATGGGTACCTAGAACATAGTGCTGCACCTAACTCTACTTGGGGATTTTCAAAGAAAGCTTGTTTTGAGAGTGATAGTTCACTTGGGTTTTGCACAACAGCGAAGAGTTTTCTATATGGAGATGGCTGTAGAGGGAGAGTCCAGGTAGAGGAAATTGTTTTGTTGAGGGAATTATAGAGTGGTTGGTTTGTATGGCAAAAGATGAGACTTCATTGGCTTAGAGTTGTGAAATATGGAAGGTGATAACAATAAAATAAATGGAAATTGTGAAGGACCTTGGATTCCAGGCAGTGTATTGCCAAAGTGAAAAACTAGCACTGTACTTGGACTCCTTGAGTTAGATCTCATTTCTGCCTTTTGTTTCTTCCTTGCCCTTGAGTAAAACCTCCTCTAAGACTTAGTTTCCTCTCTGTACAGTGGGGATAATGATAGCACTTTTCCCATAGGATTTCTGTGAAAATTCAGGGAAAGTATCCATCGGAAAGCACTTGGCTTGGCACATGTTACATGCTCAATAATGTAGCTGCTTTTTAAAAAAATAACTCAAAACTAAGGAGTTTAAGTTTTAAATGTAAGTTACAGGATCTGACAGAATTTAAAAGATAGAATGCAGAAAGGACAACAAAAGGCAGAAAAATCAAGGAGAAGTCTGTTGTAATAATAAAAGAATGATATATACTGTAAGTGAAATACATTAGCTAAAATTACCTTATTAAAATAGCTTAATTGTTTCATTCGCCACTCCGGATGTTTTATCCCTAGTTATAGTAGTCTTTTGCAGACCAAATAATATTCTTCCAAGCACCTCTTTTCAGGGATTTTAACTGTCAAATGAACATAGTTACTAAAGTCTGTAAATTTATCAGTCTGCATTGCAAAACAAAGTTCAAATTTCAGCTATTGTAAATTTTTGAATTTTTGTGAAATCTTTGTCATATGTTGGACGTTCTTTTCTAGACTGTTGGCCCAGGATAGTTGTCCATTTGTGTCAGATATTCAGTGAGAGGTAACCAGAGAGAGTCCCCTTCTTTTCTTTCTACTTATTGTTACAGTGCCCTGATGATGAGCTGATAATATGAAGTCAAAACATCAGTAATTTTAATGTAAACCTAGGCAGGAAATTAAAAGATTACATCCATTGAAATTACTTTGGCCTTCTCATTATGTTGGTGTTTTGTTTACTGGCTAAAATGAGAATTAGAATTAACTGTGAAAGGATAAAAGAAACCTTTTTTTAAAAAGTGAACAATTGCTGCACTTACAGGCAGTTACCATGTTGGGATAAGCATTTAACTTTGTGTATCCATTTGCTGTGTATGAAATTCATCTGGAGAGCTGTATTTTTTCTCTTTAATCTGGTATGGTGTTAGGACTAAATAGTTTACCTTAATGTTGTGACATGATCTAAATGAGTCTACTGCAGAAGATCTCAGAGAGACTGTCCTAATAACCTGGGAACTCTGTCACCCACCTGAATGGAACAAGATAGAGCTAGTCTTGTTGTTCAGGAGCCAGTTATCTAGTTTAGAAATGAAATTAAGTAAATACGTCCTCCTCGGTTTTTGTAGTAGATTCTTCTCCTCCCCTTATGACTTTAATTTACAGATTTTATTTTGCTTATGAAAACTAAGACCTTCTCATTTTTTGCTGACTGTTTCCACCAAATACCCCCAATTTAATCCATGTCTGAAAATTCTCTTTAGTACCCCAGGTTCTTCAAAGCTGTACAGCATTCATTGAGAGATATGGCATCGTGGATGGAATATATCGTCTCTCTGGAGTTGCCTCCAACATCCAGAGGCTACGGTAAAACCTTATATGGCATTTTCTTTTTCATTCCTATTGTAATTCGTTAAAATAAATTATTTGAAAATTGAGTCACTTAAATTGATAACCATGATTTTCAGCAAGATTGTTTAGATAAAGTAGAAATAATATCTATGTTGTTCTCTGTATATATTTTTCTAAATGCCTTTTCTTCATTTGTGGTATCAGAAAAACATGTCCCCTTAACCTCTTGAATAATTGTATTTTGTCTCTACAGTACTTGAAGATTTTAGTAAATTGAGTTTGAACCTATGACAAACCATGAGAGATGAAAATTTAAATTATAATAGAATTATTCTTTAGTTCTTAATTAAAATTGATGAAGGTGAAACTTTTTCTACATCTCCTTTGACCCTGGTTCTCTTGGGTATGCTCAAGTATGCATGTGTTATGTATTCCACATCCTCTCCCATTATCTTCTCAGAAACAAAAATAGTGGTAGCCTTTGCAGCAGCAAAAGAAGTTTTATTTTTGCTTAATCTCTTAGATTCTAGTCTATTCTTAATATTTTATTATCCTTTATTTTTCACTGTGGCGCATGATAATTGCCATTATTCTGTAGGGATTTTAATATTCTGGTTGATCACAGAGCTCAGCTCTATTTTCAGGAATACATGTTTGGAAAATATTGAAATCGTTCTTGTACTAAAGACAGTTTCAGTCTTTAGTTTCCAATACAGCAAATCTCATATTCAGATTTTCCATATACATTAATCCTCTAGGTTGATAAGTGGTCTCATGCTGGTAGATTAATGTTAACCTCCAGGAGAGTGAGCTTAATCTGCCTTAGTATTCTGAGCACAACTTTTATTTCACTCACTTTAATGCTACAGATTTTACTGTCTATTAAAATTTGGTGTTAGCTGGGAATTGCCCTGTATTGTTCCTGGCTTCCTTACCCCTCTTCAGGAAAGCAGTCCTCAGCTGTACTCCTTCTATCTGAGGAATTTCTGTACGTGGCTGTTCATGGACCAGCTGCCACTCAACTCTGGTTTCCAGAATTGCCAAAATATTGGATATTCAATCCATTAGGAATTAGGAGTCCTGTTTTCAGATCTCTGTGTTAAGAGTTGTTCGTTCATATGCATTTCAGAGATTGTTATCCATTTTAGTATTAAAGCTGTGCTCTTAATTTCCATGTTAAAAACACACTTGTCTTATGATCAGAGATCCAATTACTGTTGAAGTCCAAATATAACTTACATGGAAGAGAATCATTTGAAGAAAACCTTCCCTCACTGAGGTAGAGGTTGACACTTCGGACCTTTGCTTTCTATTTTAAAGTCATGTATTTGCTTTTCCTTCAGTGAAATAATTTTGTTTTCTCTTCTTTGTTAGCCATGAATTTGATTCTGAACATGTCCCCGACCTGACAAAAGAACCGTATGTTCAAGACATCCATTCTGTGGGCTCCCTCTGTAAGCTGTACTTCCGAGAGCTCCCAAACCCCCTGCTCACCTACCAGCTCTATGAGAAGTTTTCTGTGAGTACCAGGCACTTTGAAATCAAGCTCTGTTTGGAGTTTTGTTGTGATTTTGTTCAAAACTTGTAAAGATTGTTTTGGTCATGTAAGAAATAGTTCTGTGACTAAAATGCCTCCTTTAAAGAAAACAAGGAAGAGTTATTGCTAGCTAGTCTGTAGTCTGCTGTTTTTCCATTTTCATTCTTTTAGTTTCTGTCTTTGAGCCACTAATCTTATCACCCTTACCATAAAGTTTCTAAATTATCTTTTGGTAGATGTCAATGTCCACGTAGTATGGAAACAAAGTTTACTTCCTTGATACTATATTGTGTTTCCTTGTCGTTCAGCATCAAAGAGTAGAGAGAATTAATCTCAGAGTGAAAACTCAATTGTACAGGAAGAAGTTTCATTTTTACCAGCAAAGCCTACCAGTTTATTTTGCATTATGATTGTTACAGGATGCTGTTTCAGCAGCAACCGATGAAGAAAGGCTGATAAAAATCCACGATGTCATCCAGCAGCTCCCCCCACCACACTACAGGTAAACCACAGGCTGTAAAATACTGGCCAAAAGTAGAAGTCAGTTGATGTATAAAAGTGGTTTTTCTGTAGGTTTCTAACTATTTAAATTTCCTTGGGGTTGTGAGTATTTAAACTTCAATTTTTCCATACATTTATATTTACTAGTCTTTGTATCCCCAGGGCCCGGCACAATAGTTAGCATCCAATAGACACTTAATAAGCGTTGAGTGAATGAATGAATGAATGAATGAACAAATGGATAGTTGACTAAACCTGCTTTTTGTTTGTTTTTTGAGCCACTGAGAAATACTGCTGAAGGTGCTGGGGTGTACGACCACAAGTGTGAATGCTTTACCTGTGAATTACTTATATCCAAAACATGGATACAGCGCTGGGGGCCTTGTTTACTTGTTTCCTTTTTTCCAACCCTCTTTTCTTTTTCACAAGGTGTCCAAGCTACATAGAATCACAAAATCTAGCAAGTGTCTCAGAATGCCTCTTCATGAGACTCACATGATCTGTAAACCTGTGTTTTGTTTTAGGTTTTATTGTTGTTTATTGGTTTGTTAGTGTTGCTACTTTTTAAAACTCAATTTAATTTATATGTTAGTTTGGACTCTCAGAAATATTTTGCTCGTATCCGAGAAAAATAATAAAATTGAGGATGACTGCCATTTAGTGAGAGAAAGAAAACAGCATAGATCATGGATTATAGTCTGTAAAAAAGCAAAAGGTAAAATTTTAAAATTTCAGTTATTGACAAGAAATTAAATTCAGTAAATGTTTTAGTAATACACGAATTAAGTAATTTACTGCTAATTTTTTCAAAATAGCATCATTCATATATATGTATTTTAAAAGTCAGCACTAAATTTGGCACTAAATCAACACTAAAATTTTTAATCAACGTTAAAAATCAGCACTTTTTTTAGTCGACACGATTAGCTATACATGCATGAGACTCAAGGGCCAGAAGGTGACTCAGCATTGACACATTGTTCTCTTCATATAGCCTGTCTTGAGAGGAAAGAGGAAATTAAAGAGGTCTTGAGAACCCATAGAAGAGTGGAAAAAAACCAACTCAAAAGAGCTTTTGTGAAGCAAGCTCAAGAAATTTAGGTATTTAGCCCTGAAAAAGAAGGCTGAGGAGACAAATCTGATCAATAAGCAGTTATTGAAGAATACCTTTAAGGGAGAAGAGAAATTTTTTTTAACTTAACCAGAAAAAGAAACCTAGTAAAGTTTAAGAATATTGGCTTTGATAGATAAACCTGACTTTGAATTTCCAGCTTCATCTCTTACTAGCTATGTGACTTCTCTAAGCATCAATCTCCATATCTGTGGAAAGAATACCAATAATACCTCGAGGATTTTTTTAAGTATTAAAATGAGATTAAATATGTGAATGAGTCTGGCTCTTACTGTTTTTTTAATATAAAGCATAGCAAGACAGATTGATTAGATTTAAGCCAAGACTTCTTGACTTGGTGGTTTTATATGCAGTACCATGTAAATCTATTGTTTTTCTCTAAATGAAAAGAAAGATCCATATAACATTTGTGCATAGTTTTAAAAAGTCAAGTGGTGTGCAGAGCTGACAGTGGAAAAAGCAGTCTCCTGCTGCACACCTCCCCCTTTCTAATCGCTCTTTCCCAGAAGTCATCGTTCTCTCAATTCTTTCTTCTGGAGTTTACTTCATGTTTCTAAATAGCATGCTGATGATTTTATTTGTTGATTTTTCATTTTTAAATATTATTTTTTGCCCTTTTTTTGGTAGCTCCATAAAAAGCGTTTTATGCTGTCTTGTGACTTCACCATTTCCTATACCACACAAACACACACTTCCACTTCTCATCTTCATAGTCTAGTATGTCAGCATTTGGAGTTACATCAGTATTCATTGTCCACATTGTAATAACTATGTAACTGTTATTCCCAACTGTACCCTAACAGTATACTAGAATTATATTTCCTTTCTGGGATAACTTTGTGGAGTGATTCCCCATTTTTGGCTTGCTAAGTTTCTATTTATCACTAATTTATTCCTCAAACTCACTAACAGAATTATAAATGCTCTTTTGGTGTGTTCAGACATATCAAGTACCACCCCAACCCCGGCCATGAAAACATCCCTCACTATTGATTGCTCTCTAGATCTACAACCCAGCTGTCAACCCTGTAGCCTCATCCTGGAAATCCCCTTCATCACTCCTTCATGAGTTAGATCTTTTCTTTTCTGGATCTCTTGCTGTCATCTTCCTTGTTTTTACTCTGTGTTTGTAGTATATATCTTCAGTATCTTCCTGAGAAAAGGAAGCTTTTCTTTGATATGAAAATGTTCTTATTCTAGTCTTGCATTTGATTGATAGTTGGCTATAAAATTTTAGTCTTTAAATAATTTTTCCCACAATTTTGATGGTATTACATGATTGTCATCTAAGCAAAAATACTGCAGCAAAGTCTAGTACTAGTCTTCCACTTTTTTATATGACCTGTTTTGTTTTGTTTATATGCTTTTAAATTTAGAAGATACCCAGTGGTCACTTTTCATATTGACTCATTTTGGAATGGGTTCTTTTTCATTCTTTACTCTGGGCATTCAGTGGGCCTTTTCCATCTGGAAACTTCTGAGAAATTTTCTTGTATTATATTCTTGGCAGCTCTCATTGCAACTTAGACCCCATCCCTTTTCTCTCTTGTCTTTATATAATGTTATAACTCTTGAACTAACTCTTGCTTTCTCACTTTTTCTTTGTCAATTTCCACATATGAATTTCTTCCAATCCATCAATTGATTTAAAAAAAATTTATTTCCAAGCACTAACTAACCAGCTGCCTGTGCACCTGCCTGTCTGCCTGCCGCCATCCTTCCTTCCTTCCCTCCGCTAGTCCTCCCTCCCTCTGTTTTTCGTTTCTGTGGATGTTCCTACCTTATAGTATCCTATTCTTGTTTCATGGATATAATCTCTTCTCTCTATGAGAATATTATTGGTAATTATAGGTTTGGTTTTGTTTTAAATTGTTCTGTGCTCATCACAGTATTTGTTTCTTCTTCATTTGGCAGCTCACTAATATCAAGACTTTGCAAAGTGTTCAACTGAGGTTTTATAGAAGCAAGAAACAAAAATTCTATTGTAAAAAAATCATATTTGATAAATGTTGATAGCATTTAACTTAATTATGAATTAAAATAACCTTACATAAACAGTTACAGAAACACTTGAAATTGGCTTTAAGTAAGCTTATAATTCAAATGATGTTAGTCAAAGTGTTCAGGGATACCACACAGAAACCTATTGGCCAAAAAATTTATTGTGCCTTGGACACCAGTCAGTACATTTTGCAGAGAATTTGAGAGTATCGGTTAATCTGTGGGTGAATTAAAAGAACATCAGTAAGAAGAGACTCTGTCATATAGAGAGAGTATATGTGTGTGTGTGTATATATATACACATATATATCATATAGAGAGAGATATGTGTGTGTGTATATATATCATATAGAGTATATATGTGTGTATGTGTATATAT
>NC_060280.1:77452965-77453241 GCF_021613505.1 Equus quagga | reverse complement strand
GTATATATATCATATAGAGTATATATGTGTGTATGTGTATATATATACACATATATATCATATAGAGAGAGAGATGTGTGTGTGTGTATATATCATATAGAGTATATATGTGTGTATGTGTATATATATACACATATATATCATATAGAGAGAGATGTGTGTGTGTGTATATATCATATAGAGTATATATGTGTGTATGTGTATATATATATACACATATATATCATATAGAGAGAGATGTGTGTGTGTGTATATATCATATAGAGTATATATGTG
>NC_060280.1:77374945-77452865 GCF_021613505.1 Equus quagga | reverse complement strand
TATATATGTGTGTATGTGTATATATATACACATATATATCATATAGAGAGAGTATATGTGTGTGTGTATATATATACACATATATATCATATAGAGAGAGTATGTGTGTGTGTATACATATACACATATATATCATAGAGAGAGTGTATATGTGTGTATGTGTATATATATACACATATAATATAGAGAGAGAATATATGTGTGTATATGATTATGTATACATATATGTGGACATACACTATATTCTCATACAGTGAGGTACATCTCCTGTATGTTTTATATTTTACAAAAATAAATCTCCTACCATATGTTTTATTTATATCTCTTATATTAATCCCTTGCTGTGTAGTATATTCATATCCGCTACTATATGTAATATCTATATGTTATAGACATTATAATGTAGGGACTTTGGAGCCAAACTGTCTGTATTAACTGTGTGACCTTGTGACCTTAAGCAAGTTCCTTTGCCTCTCTGGACTCAGTTTCATTGTTTGTAAAATAGAGATAATAATGCTTTTCTCACAGAGGAAGATGGGCACGGATGTTAACTCAGGGCCAATCTTCCTCAGCAAAAAAGAGGAGGATTGGTGGCAGATGTTAGCTCAGGGCTAATCTTCCTCAAAAAAAATAAATAAAATAATGCTTTTCTTGTAAGATTGTTATGAGTATTAAAGCAAAGCATTTAGAACAAGGCCTATTAAAAAATGCCATTTCTATGAGTTAATTACCATTATTATCATTGTTATTATCTGTTAAGTATATCCATGTATTAATGCTACTCTATTATGTGTTTTATCTGTATACACACACAAACATAAGTGTGTGTGTATATATATATATATATATATACTCACGCACATATATGTCTCCTACCATATTGATATGTAGCTTTTCTATTATGTTTATCTACTATACTATAATTATATTTCCCCTACCATAGTATATATTCTCCCTTATTACATAGATATAGATATTTGGCAATAATATATAGATATTTCCCCTCCTAATTACATATATAGCTTCCTTGTTGTCTATCTATTTAATCTTCCCTGTTGAACATTATATACCTTCCCTGCTATATGTTATATATTGTACATATATCCTACTATATGTTTTTTAATATACTAAATTGCATATTTTATATACAACCTCTCTAAAACACAAGCAATTGAGGTAATGAATTCTGCCTTGTCACTTTATTCTCAGAATAGAATCTTGCACATAGTAAATGTTCAGTGATACATATTGCATACACATTTTATATATTTTGTACACTATATATAGAGGGCATACTGATGTGTATAAGTACATATAACACTTATGTATATCCTTTTATTACCCCATCTCCTAATTATATTACCTACCATGTATGCCCACGTTTTACATATATTGTTTACTATATATATATCTCCTGCTCTCTATTATATACAATTCCTTGTCATGTATCTTCTGCTATAGAATGAATTTTCGTATTCTAGCTACTTCTGTATAATTTGTGTGAATTTATATATATTTTTACTTTATATACCTCTTTTGATCCAGACTTTTAAAGCTTTTAACATTTATATTTCCTAATTCCTTAAATGTTCTTTAAAGACAAGATTTTTAATAGTGTTCTCTTGTGTGGATGGGCCATATGTTATTTAACCTTTTCCCGTATTTGCCTATTTAATCTATTTATGTGGTAGAGGTTTTTTCCCGATTTTGAACATTACTATGAGGACTATTTACATGAATCTTTTGGGGAATCTAGATTATTTTTTAGGATAAAGACCTGACAGTGGAATTCTTGGAAATCAAAAGATACTAACATTTTCTTCCCAATATACAGCAATTTCCAAATTGTATTCCATGAAGGTTTATGTAATTTGCACTCTGCTGAATATGAAAATGCTCATTTCATGGCACTCTGACTAAAATTCTCCATTAGCTTTTAACAACGTCTTTACAATTAGATAGGTGAATAAAATGATATTTTTGGTTTTTTTAATCTGCTTTCCTTGTAATACATTTTTGAAATACTTTAATCTTTCCCTTCTTTCGTCTGCCACCCCCAAATAATAAAATTTTGCATTGTTTTCTAAACACATTTCTCAAGCTTCCCACCTCCACGTTGTCTCCAGGCCAGCCCGACTTCCCTCTATCTGTGGACCTTTCCTCACTGAACTGTGTGGGGGGGACAGAGAGTCACCATTTTCACCGTAGAGCAGCTCACTGAGCAGAGACTTTGGAGCCCAGCCGCCCTCGACTTGAACCACAGCACTGCTCGCCTGTGTGACGTGGGCACACCTTGGCTTTCTCCTCCATACGGTGGGGAGTGGTGATGCTGCTCGTTAGGACCTTTGCGAGAATTAGATGCGATTCCCTATAAAAGCATCTGGGACAATGCCGCTAGCTGGTGTCTTCCTTCGCTTCTCAAATTCATGTTAGGCTCATCTGAATCTTTGAAGCTTCTATGTTGACCACAATTTAACATTCATTAGTTTCAAATAATAGTCTTGAACTACTGTCTCCTGTTCATCCTCTTTAATGGTGTTAAGCCCTTATACACTTAGATAGGGATGCGTGAGAGATGTGGTAGCTGATAGGTAATGCCTCTGTGTGTTTATCTGATTTAACTTATATTTAAGTTGATCATGCTTTATTTCCAAAAATACTCTGCTCTGTTGTTATTAAATAACAACATGTATATAAATAAATGTATATAAATAAAATTGTTTCAATAAAGTAAACTTAGAATGTATAAGATAAGCCAATATATTAGGATTTGGCATAGGCTTTCTATTCCAAAAGCACAGTGTTTGCTCAAATATTCTCTTCGTGGTGCCTGCTGGAATTTTTCTTTTAATTCTTTTTAGGCTTGTGAAACATTGTTGTTTGCTTGTATAGAAGAAAAGCTTAAATCCTTTCCTGCAAATAGGATAGCATAACTTCACAATATCATTTGTCTGGAAACTAGCTTCTGTGAAGGATTCACTTCACTGGTGTCCTTGAAACTAGATGTCTGACAGCAAGGGGCAAATATTCCTAAAGATTTTTTAAAAACTAAGGCTGTTTTCTCAGAGCCAGTCCTGTCAGAAACTTTCATTTCTTATTGCATCTGCCTTAGACTTTTTTTCTTAGTATTCTGTAGATAAAATTCTGTATATAGAATTCATATTGTTCTTCTGACAGTTCTGTAGTAATAATAATACTCAAACCTAATAGCTCGCAAAAAAATTTGCTGAGGTTTTATGGCTGCTTTTCCCATTTTGCCATTGAAAACTTACAAATAAGTGGAGCTTTTATGCTCTCTACTGCTACATAATGTTTCTTTTTGTTGTACTTCATTTTCCAGAACACTGGAGTTCCTAATGAGACACTTGTCTCTTCTAGCTGACTATTGTTCCATCACAAATATGCATGCAAAAAACCTAGCAATTGTTTGGGCTCCAAACCTGCTGAGGTAAGTTGCATTTGACTTATGACTTTAAGTAGAGCCAATCAAATAAAAGTCTAATTCATCAGTGCTCCTGAGACAATTTTTTTTTTTTTTTTTTTTTTTTTTTGCTGAGGAAGATTCACCCTGAGCTAACATCTATTGCCAATCTTCTTCTTTTTTCTGAGGAAGATTCACCCTGAGCTAACATCTGTTGCCAATCCTCCTCTTTTTGTATGTGAGCCAACACCATAGCTTGGCTACTGACGAGTGGTATAGGTCTGCACCTGGGAACCAAACCCTGGCCGCTGAGGCAGAGCACACCAAACTTAACCACTAGGCTGCTGGGGCTGGCCCCTCTAAGGACAATTTTTAAAAGTAAAACTGATCTGTTGTTTTTATGAGCATCTCCCTAAAACAGGTAATTGGGGCCTTGCCAGGGCACTGTAAAAGTCTGATTCCTTCCTCGGGTTTGTCTGTGATTTACACATAAAAAAAGAAAATAGTGCCCTTTAAGACTGCTATCCTTGGAACTCTCTGATGGTGATGTTATTTACCTACAGATCAAAACAGATAGAGTCTGCCTGCTTCAGTGGGACAGCAGCTTTCATGGAAGTGCGAATTCAGTCCGTGGTTGTTGAATTCATCCTCAACCACGTCGACGTCCTCTTCAGTGGGAAGATCAGCGCCGCCATTCAGGAAGGGGCAGGTATGGCTCAGACGGACTTTGTGTACTACTGGGAACATGCATCTAAACCTATAAAGGAATGGAAAACTGCATCCCTTATCTCACTTTAATGAACCTGTCTTTGGTAGAAGGCAGCTAATTTATGTCTGTTTCCCAAAATGCACAATTCCTTCCAAAACTAAAAATATCTGAGTAATACCAGGCCTTGCCTGGAATATTTTAAGAATGTGAAATAGTTAAATTACTTAGGGAATTTTAAAAATATGTACAATATGTCCCTATTAAGAACCTAATATATCACCTTCTATACCTCACTTAGGATAAAGCCCTATTATTTTTGCCGTTTAAGAAACTTAATGAAGAAAATTTAAAACAACACAGATAGGTACATAGATGGATAGACAGATAAACAGATTGATATCTACACACTCATACCTATTTATATTTTTTCCCCATGCTAAAACATTTGACTCTCTTTGTTGCTTTTCTTTCTGTCCAAAGCTTCTCTATCAAGACCCAAGTCCCTGCTGGTTTCCTCTCCATCCACCAAGCTGCTGACGTTGGAGGAAGCCCAGGCACGGACACAGGCGCAGGTCAATTCTCCAATTGTGACTGAAAATAAATATATCGAAGTAGGAGAAGGACCTGCCGCACTTCAGGGGAGATTTCACACCATAATTGAGTTCCCACTTGAAAGGTAGAATTCATTAAATCCTCCTTAAAAATACGATTTTCATGGCTATGTGTTCTTTTCTTTTATTATTACTTTTACTTCGTATTTCAGTATACCTATATTGATTCTGGGCCAGTCCCAGGAAAACCTGTTCGTTTGACTGTGGATGATACCTCATAGGGAATGATACAAACGATTCTTGAAGAGCATTACAACGTCGTGTCATTTTAAAGAAGAATAAAGGCAATTGTACAGGGAAAATTGTTAGAAAAAAATGATACACTTCCACTATATAGGGTGCAATTCTCTCTCTGAGATGTTTAGAAGTTTGTTTAGAAATAAACTGTGTTGTAATGGCTTATTCAGAAAGTAATGAGTGGATAGTAATGTGTTTGACGTTAGTTCCACATTAAGTCTGAAACAGACCTGTGCCTCTCCCTGTGTGGTCTCCCAGCAGCACCAGCAGCACCTGGAAGTTACTAGAAATGCTCATTCTCGGCCCACCCCCCCCCAGCCCCACTGAACCAGAAACTCTGGAAGTGTGGTCCAGCAGTCAATCTTTTATCAAACCTTCCAGATGATTCTGATGTGTGCTAAAGTTTGAGAACCACTGCAATTCATTCTCTCAATGTCCTTTCCAGCTTTGAAACTCTCTGTTTCTCTAAAGAAATAATAATAATATGGTTTTTGCATCTTCTTTACTAAGTTATAGTAGGAAGACTAATATGTGTAAGTTAATTTTGATTTCTCTGTTATTCCTCTGGCTGTTACACGTGACTGTCAAGATTTCAATTCCCTGGATTGGGTGGTAGTAATAACACTGGAGAATTTATTTTTTCCATATTTTAGTATATCTCTCCAACTTCCCATGGCTAAAAATGTCCTTATAAAGTTAGAATACTCTTTTACTTTGTCATTCTGAGTTTGTCTTCAGCTTTTTTGAATTCATGTTTTAGCTCCATAGTTTTCTCAAAAATTTCTTTATAGAATAGTTATCAAGAGAGTACATACTGGGATGCAGATAGACCTGAGTTCCAACCTGACTTCATCGTTTACTAGTTTCATAACATTAAGGAAATTACCTAAACTTCTTAGTGTTGTAATTTCCTTAGCTGTAAAGTGAAAATAATAGTGCCTACTTCCCACGGGTATATATGATTTACGAGATACTATAAGGCAGCGCACTGCGTGATATTCAATATATCTTAGTTATTATTCTTAGTACTTCTCTTCCTTTTTGGCGTAATTCTCTTTACTCACACCTAAAATCATTTTCTTTAACTCTGTTTTATTTTTGGAGTTTTAATATTTTCTATTCCTTAAATATGTCTTGTTCTCACTTATTTCACAGATTGTGAGGTTATATCTAAACAAAAATCTATATAAAAATTGTCTTTGTGAAACTAGTTACTAATATTAAAATACATACATTTAGCTTCCCTTTCGTGCTTTAGCTGCACAGTTTGGCTGCATTGTGTATAGTGTGTTATATGGAAGGTGGATGAATATGGAGCAGCACAAGAAAAATTCCTCCCCAAACTGAAAATATCTGAGGAATACCAGGCCTTGCTTGGAATCTTTAAGAAAGGGAAGTAGTTAAATTACTTAAGGAATTAAAAAAACAAAAAATATATGTATATATATGTCACTGTTAGCAATCTTGTATATCACCTTCTATTCCTCGTTTAATATAAAGTCCTATTATTTTTGCCATTTAAAAAAGTTAATGAAGAAAATTTATTATTTATTTCAGCTGTACCTCTCCAGGCTGTTCTTTCCATCATTTGTTCATTTCCTTTAAGCAAAGATAGCCCCTTGGATACCTTAACACAGATTTTTCTCTCTCATAGGAGGAGGCCTCAAAATAAAATGAAAAAATCTCCTGTGGGCAGCTGGCGTTCCTTCTTCAACTTGGGGAAATCATCATCTGTTTCTAAACGAAAGCTGCAGCGTAATGAGAGTGAGCCCTCAGAGATGAAAGCCATGGCTCTGAAAGGTGAGCGCCCTCTCGCCTCCCGTGTGTTCTGCGGCTGGAGAGCCGTCTGCGCGGCAGGTTCCCACTTCTCATCCTGTCCTGCTGGCGCTCTGCTTACTCTGGACACACACTCAATACGTTCCGATAATCTGCTTCAATATAATCCGCCCACAGTTGTGTTGCTACGTGTGGATTGTCTTCTTTTACCAGGTCTTTATCTCCAAATATGTAAGTTATATATAAATATGTAGAAGTGCCCGATTTCTTATAGTGTGAGTGTGGTTAAAAATTCATAACATTTTGTAACATAGTGCATATATTGTTGGTAATAAAAAATAACTATGTGATGTTAAATTTGTTAATCTATATTTTTACAGGTTTAAAAAAAATGACAAAACCATGTTTCCACATGCCTTTCAAGTTTATAACTCTTATAACCAAAGAAGCTATCTTTTTATTAGATGACTCATTGATGAGTATTTTATTGGATCAAATAAATCTATTACTATTGTTGAAAATTCTACTCTTTTAAAAATAGTTTAAAACCTGTGTTCTGCTGATATTAACAGTTTCTGAATCTAGGAAAGATAGTAGTTCTCTCTTCTCAGAACATGTGTGAAATATAATATTCAGTTCATTTAACTGATCATTTATTCAGTTTGCAATCATGTGCTAAGCCTATGCTAGATATTTTGATAGCAGCGTCTGCAGATAGAAAATTAAGATGCTACCCTGCCTTCAGAGTCTTACTTGGGAAATTATATGTGTAAGGAAATAAATTTCATGCAAATGATAGTTACTGCAATAGAGGTTTGTGTAAGGTATTTTTGGTAGGAATTGTCAGTTCATGTGGGGAGAGGGGCTGGTGGTCAGAAAATAAAACCTTTGTCCTGGGCTTTGAAGGATAAGTAGAGATTCACCTGATCAGCCAGGGACTGAGAAAGGTATTTCAGGAATTGGAGCAAAGTGTGTCCCCGTGTGTGAAACAGGAACTCTGAGGAATTTGGCTGGGTAGTGTATACAAAAAGAGAGGCAGATCATAGGGGCCTCGTCTGCTTGCAGAGGGTTTTGGTTTTGTCCTGCATTCCTTGGGGGGTTATTGAATGGTTTCAGTATGTAACGTAATCAGGTTTGGGTTTACGAAAGATGACTTTGGCAGCAGCATGGGGAATATATGGGAAGAGAAAAAGACTGGAGGCTGGACAGTAAATTAGTAGGCAGTTATAGTTGTACAGGCGAGAAACAATGAGTGTCTGGAATAAGTAGTGGCAGTTGGAGTCGGAAATAGATTTGAGAAATATTTAGGAAGCAGAATCTGCAGGGCTGGGTAACCAAATGATTGTGAAGGATGAGAAAAAAAGAGGGGAAAAGATAATTTTCAGGTTTTGATTAAGTGATAAGGGAGATGATAGTGCCATTATCCCTGTAGGGAGTAGCAGGTGGGAAGAAAAATAGTGTATTTATATTGGACATAGCGAGTTGGACATGCCCAAGAAGTGATTAGTGGTATGGATCTGGAATTCAATAAAGGTGTGGAATATATCTAGAAATACAAATTTTAAAATCATCTGCAAAAAGGATGGGTGAAAACCCTAGAGATAGATTTTATGGCCCAGGGAGAGCCCATTGATTGAGACGCAGGTTGGGGGCTGAATCCTAGAGAAAAGCAGTGTTTAAAAAACTGGAAAAGACAGAGTTGTAGTGAACGGAGAATGAGAAGAAATGGCTAGAAAGCTAGGCAAAGAACAAGAGGTGAGTGCTGTCACCAGAAATAATGGAGGAGGGGTTTGAAAGAAAGTGTCAGAGGTGTGGCATGCTGCCAGGAGGTGAAAGAGGATGACAATATTTGTCAAACAACATCCAACATATTTAATTAAAGTACCTGGATTAGTTTCCTAGGGCTGCTGTAACAAATTGCCAAAAATTAGATGGCTTAAAACAAAATAAATTTATTTCCTCACAGTTCTGGAGGCTAAAAGTCTGAAATCAAGGAGTAAGCAGGGCCATGTTCCCTCTAAAGGATCCAGGGAGCAATCCTTCCTTGTCTCTTCCAGCTTCTGGTAGCACCTGGCATTCCTTGGCTCGTGGTGGCATCACTCCCGTCTCTGCCTCCACCTTCACATGGCCTTCTCCTCTGTCTCTCTATGTCCTCTCTTCTTAAAAGGACACCAGTCATTGGATTTAGGGCTCACATTAAATCCAGTGTGGTATTATTTGGAGGTATCATACTGGTCTTTAGGAAATATAAAAGGAAGAAGTTTTTAAATTCATCTCTGTTCTCAAGAAAAGAGATTTTTCACGTAAGAAACCATGTGAGAACAATACAACACATTATATAATATGATTCTAAATTGAATATGATTGTCAAAGTGTACAGCTAATCACTCTTGGAAGTTTAAATACGTGTAGAGAAAAACACTGTTCCCTTCCTCTGTGTATGTAATAGTGAATAAACGTCACGCTCTCTGGTTTTGCTTCTTCAGGTGGCAGGGCAGAAGGAACCCTCCGTTCAGCTAAGAGTGAGGAGTCTCTTAGTTCCCTCCATGCAGTCGATGGTAAGACTAAAAGCATCAGCTGTTTTGTTCTTTAAGAAATTGCATAAAAGAACACAACAATTGAGTATATTTTATAAAAATATACTTAATAAATAGACTATAGACTGTCGTTTCCTAAGAATGCTAGTATCTATTTAGTATTGTCCATTGATGTTTTAATATCAGTCTTTGATTTCTTCCCTTTTGACATGATTGCTATTCAATTTACTAAAAATAGTGAAATGTTTTACGTTAACCATTTATATTTGTTAGTGCCCAGTGTAAAGTGGTATTAGTATTTCTGTAGATATCACAATGAGAGCACAATGTTACAAAGTATAAAATTAAGCAGTTTTGATATTCAGACGGATAGTCTTTTGTCTTGCAAATAGCTTAACCTACCGTTCACTTTCATAGATCAGATTGATAACAGGTGGTCCTCGTTATCTGAGGATAATTGTACCAAGAGAAGGCAACTTAAAGAGAATCTGCTTAAAATGGGGACCAAAGTTTTACGGTAAATAGTGCAAAAATGTTTGATTGCCACTTGAAAAACAAAACTAAAAAATTTGAAATTTGAAAATGTTTATTTTAGCTTCTATTTAACAAAAGTCAAGTTATAGTTGCAACTATGTACTAATTTTTAAAGTGAACAAAGGATTAGTTCAATGTTGACTTGAAAGGAGATAGAACTTTTTTGACAAAACCACGTATTAGCAAATAGGACATCCTTCACTTCATGTTAGGCTTCTGCAGCAGGATTGTAAAAACGCTCTTTTTACAAAAAGTAATCAAGAGCTACATTGATTTCCCACAGGCTTTTCTTAATCCATTGACATTCAGTCATGCTCTTTTGAAGTATCTTGGAGTGTCATCATCCTGGTCAACGTATTAACTCTTCTAACTGCCAGATCCTCATTGACGAAAGGCTCGACTTGTGATTCAATAAATCCTCACAGATCACTTTAGTTGGATGTCCAGCATCTTATGAGTTTTCCGAGATTTTCCGTTTCACTGCAGTTAAGAGAATCGTTCACAAAAACAGTGCAGTGGGCTGGGTAGATGCTAGTGCTAAGCAGAAAATAATATTTGAGTAGGCATTAATTTTATAATTGGTCAATAATTACTGTATGTATTTATGTTAGGACAATTTCTGCCTCTTTCTAGTACATTTTCATTATGGCAATTCTGATAATTTTAATAGAATGCTGAGATAGAGGACTTCTTTTACCAATTGGATGTTTAGCAATATCATAAAATTACTTAATGCTTCACCACTCTTGAGGACTCTTCCTGAGAAACGTAAAGCCTATTCTTATTAAAGAAAAAAAAAAGAAATTATTTTTGTTTAAGTATCTGAGAGGAATTCTTTACTAAATATAAGTACATACTTTATGGGATTGTAGACATTTTTTAATTGAGAAGTTCAATTTTTTAGAAATTTGGGTGTTATGAGGATTTTTTCCCCAGCAACAACAAAAACCTTTTGCTGTTATATCTCCAAATTACTATTTAACGTGATTAATTCTACCTCAAAAGTCATGTGTGAGGTCAGTGGTAAAAGAAGATAAAAAGAAATGAAAAACTTGCCTAAAGTCACAACAAGAGTCAGTGTTGGACTAGTAATAGAATCTAAGAGTTCCGAGTCCTTTTTCCTATTGAACCAGCAGATGCTGCATAGTCCCTCTGATTATATCAAGTGTATGTGTTATTTAGCATTTGGTTTGGGAGTTCCATCTATGTACCCCAAGAGACAATTACCAGAAAGAAAATGAGAAGGAACATTTTCTTACCCTGTGTAGCACATCATTACTGCTGTACTGAGTAAGTGACTTATTATGGTATTTGTGCATCCTGTGACATTCACACTTTGATATTGTTATCCATTTTACCAGGTGATTCCAAGCTGTTCCGACCCAGAAGACCCAGATCTAGCAGTGATGCACTGAGTGCCTCTTTTAATGGAGAAATGCTGGGCAACCGCTGTAATTCCTATGATAATCTGCCCCATGACAATGAAAGTGAGGAGGAAGTAGGGCTGCTTCGTATTCCAGCTCTTATGTCTCCTCATTCAGCTGAGGATGTTGATTTAAGCCCACCAGACATTGGAGTAGCCAGCCTGGATTTTGATCCAATGTCATTTCAATGCAGTCCTCCTAAGGCCGAATCAGAGTGTCTGGAGAGCGGTGCTTTCTTTTTAGATTCATTAGGAGACTCCAAGGATAAACCAAGTACCAATAAAAAAGATACAGAAGCAGGTGGTAGCCAGTCTCAGACTCCAGGGAGCACTGCAAGTTCTGAACCTGTCTCTCCTCTTCAGGAGAAACTGAGTCCATTCTTTACCCTGGACTTGAGCCCCACTGAAGAAAAATCATCTAAGCCATCCTCATTCACTGAAAAGGTCGTCTATGCTTTCTCTCCAAAGATTGGACGAAAATTAAGCAAATCACCTTCTATGAACATATCTGAGCCAATTTCAGTCACCCTTCCCACTCGGGTGTCAGAAGTCATTGGTGTCGTCTCAAATACAGCAGCTCAGAATGCATCTTCTCCAACCTGGAACAAAAGTGTTGAAGAAAGTGATGTCATAAATAGATCCCCCACCCAGCTAGTAAAGATGAAAACAAATGAGAGAGAGGCCCAAGAAGGATGTGAGTCGGAAGTCCAGCCCCTGGACCAGGTGGCTGCTGCAGAAGTAGAATCGCCAGGGAAGGAGGAGCAGTCTGTCTCAAGCAGTCAGAGTAAGGCTGTACCTTCTGGACAGACTCTGGCAGGTACCATTTGTTTTCCTCCGTTCTTTCTTTAAGCTAAGAGGGCTCTTCAATCCTGTGTGCCATCTGTGCCTTTTAAGAGAGAAATTTCCTCCACAGCTAGCCTTTAATCAAAGAGAATATTTTGCTGGGTGGTGCTGATGGCTCAAAGCTCTAAATTAAATTCAGTCAAACAAAAATCCCCTAAAGGGAGTGGTCCTGCTTCAGACCTTCATGAAGTCCCTTATCTCTTTGGACAGTCAGAATTCGTGGATAATTTCTGCACAACTTCGTAGTTCTTGATTCTCTTTTCTGTTCTAATAAAATACCTATATAATAGCCTTACAAGTTAACCAGCCAGCCTACGCCATCAAGTGTAAAACTATTCCTCATAACAATCTGCAAGCGCTTGAAGCTTGTTTTCTAAGCAATCTTTTCTGAGCCAGATGAGGGACCTGCTTTTTCCCCTCATCTCTGTAGCAATTCAGGAGGAGATTGTAATCTTTAAACACTCTTTGTTTTAGTTTTCCTTCTGAACCAGATGTGTTTTCTGCAGCATTTGCATGTGGGATAGAAGATCATGGAGTGCCATTTTGAAATATGGAAGGCCTTATTTTATAGTGATCAAATGGGGAGTGTTTGGCTTTCCATATAGGATAACACAAGCTACCTTTTCACTCTCATTTTTTTTCCCAATTTCCCCCCAGGAGCAGTTACCCATGACCCCCCTCAGGATTCCGTTCCTGTCAGTTCAGTCACTCTTATCCCACCACCACCGCCTCCGAAAAATGTTGCCCGCCTGTTGGCGCTAGCGTTAGCTGAGTCTGCACAGCAAGCCTCAACTCAGTCCTTGAAGAGACCAGGGACTTCCCAGGCCGCTTATACAAATTATGGAGATGTGGCAGTGGCTGCACCTGAAGATAAACTGCCTCACTGCCACTCTAGTGTTACTCTAGATAAAGCCTATGTCCAAAGTGAGAGGCCGGCAGAGCAGCTCTGCCTCCAGAACATTGCATCTGTGAACTGTGACCAGCCTATACCAGATCCAGCAGCTCTTGGCGGTCACACCCATTCCAATGCAACTGCAACTGGGGAGCAGCTCCAGCAGGCAGACTTTCCAGGGAATCAGCCCCATCGAACCTGTTTATCTGGGGACCCGGAAAAGGCCAGAATCACTTCAGTTCCCTTAGCAGACTCTAAGTCTGATGATCACGTAAGTTTCCCTGAAGACCAGTCTGCGAAGAACAATATGCCAGCTGTCTCCTTTGTGGATCAGGAGCGGTCTCAACTTCATTTCTACAGTGGAAATCAGCCTCCTTCTTATCTTGGTACAAGTGTGGATAAGCCCCATCACCCTTCAGAACTTGCAGACAAATCTCCCACACCCTCTAATTTCCCTAGGGACAAAATCTGCCCTCCTTCTGGGTCCCCTGAAGAGAATACCAGCACAGCCACCATGGCTTATACCACAGCTGCTCCAGCAACAGCTGAAGTAAGCACCAGAGAAGCCAACTGGGATGTGATTGAACAACCCACCGCAGCTGATTTTGCGGCTGCCACCCTGCAGCGCACTCACAGAACTAATCGTCCCCTCCCCGCGCCTCCTTCCCAGAGATCAGCAGAGCAGCTACCAGTCGTGGGGCAGGTACAAGCAGCAACCAATGTAGGATTAAATAATTCCCACAAGGTAAGAAGGGGAGGAAGTCAGGGAGGTGAAATATACTTTTTCCAAAGGTATGTCACTTTTCAGCAGGGTGTGTTGTTATATTGAGTCAGATGTGACATTTATTTTTAAATCCCGTGGCAGGTTTCAGTGAAACGCTTCCCATTTGAGGCTGGCATCTGCCTTTACCTTGATGCTGGTTTTTCTCTGAGAAAGGAGCAGGCACTCGATGACTAGAGTTTAACTATACCTGCTGCCTTTTCTTTGTAAAGCCTTCTAGGTAGTTTCTTCATAGTCATACTAAGAGATCCTGTTCAAACGAGTCAGACTGGGTTTTAGGTGTCAGGGTTGCAGATTTGTTTGGGCTGTTTTCCAACTCCATCACTGACTCATTGTGACTTTGGGCAAGTCATTTAGCCACCCTCTGCCAGTTATTCACATGCACACAATAAAAGTGCTTTCTTCTCAAGACATTTGTAAGACTTTCTGTCTTGCAGACTTTTCAGAGTTGTGAGAGATTGTGGTGTCTTAGGACTTTTTGTTATTTTCTCAACATTAATCTGCAGATTGTTCTATGGTCAAACACCTGTTTTGAAGAAAAACTTGTATGCAGAATGCTAAGGTTTTTCCTAATTTTCTCATATTTTAAAAAAGTGCCCCAGGTGTTTTGTAGTCACCTTGAACTCAAAGGACTTCACTATCTAGTCGTTAGTGGAGGATGCTATTCTCGAGGGCAGCATGTTTGCGGTATCGCTGTGAAGATCATGTTTGGCCTCTGCTGCCACAGACCGGGGTGGAGTAGAAGGTAGGGGAGGGATAGCAACTGAGTGCCTTCAGTGCCACCTTAAACAAGTCACTTTATCACCCTTCCCTAGATTTGAGCCTTAAAACTTCTCACTGTGTAGAGCTGTGAGTCACTTCCAAAATCTCTCCAGATAGAATCACTTCTTTTTGTTTAACAAAATGTTCTCGGTGTTGAGACTGAGCTGGACAGATAGACTGGGTGTATATTTTTAAGTCTGTGACTTGACTAAACCTCTGTTTGATCTGTACATTAAGGTACTGTCATAGGGAACGTCATCTTACATTTAAAGCCTATCATAAATTAGAACAGTTCTCCAAAGATGGCGATGGCTGTTACACCACATAGCAACGTAGGCCATTTACTGGCAGTGGGGATAGGTGGCCAGTATGTCCACGTGGCTTGGGAAATTTCAAGCTGCTACCCAAGTAGCCTCAACTTGTGACTTACAAATTTAATAGTGTTTGCACAGAGGGAAGCATAAAAAAACAAACTCATAATATTATCATCTTTCAATAGATTCAAGGAGTAGTTCCAGCTCCAGAGAGGCCACCTGAACCCAGAGCCATGGATGACCCTGCACCTGTCCTTGTCATTGACAACAGCGCAGCTGCTCAGTGTCCCATCTCTACTCCCGCTCTCCAACCAGGCCTTCCTGAAAAGGTGCGGGATGGTGCCAGGGCCCCACCGCTGCACCTGCGTGCTGAGCCTGTCCCTGTGCACTCCTCCTGTGGCTATACTGCACCGGTTCCTCCCACCAGGACAATGGAGAGTAAAATTGCTGCTGCCATACACTCCAGCAGTGTAGATGCTACCAGCAGCTCCAGCTATCATCCCTTTGTCACTGCTTCCTTAGCCTCCGTGGATGATATTTTGCCTTTACCACTTCCTGTCCCACAACCTAAGCATGCTTCTCAGAAAACTGCTTATGCCACCTTTGCTAGGCCTGATGTCATTGCTGAGCCCTTTGGTCCAGAAAACTGTTTTCACTTCAGTATGACTCCAAACTGCCAGTATCGTCCCCAGAGTGTACCTCCACATCACAATAAATTGGAACAGCACCAAGTGTATGGTTCCAGATCAGAGCCACCAGCGTCCATGGGTCCTCGTTATAACACGTACGTGGCCCCGGGAAGAAATGCATCTGGACACCACTCCAAGCCATGCAGCCGGGTTGAGTATGTATCTTCTTTGAGCTCCTCTACTAGGAGTAGTTGTTACCCTGAAGATATTCCACCATACCCTACCATCCGGAGGGTACAGTCTCTCCATGCCCCTCCGTCTTCTATGATTCGCTCTGTTCCCATTTCACGGACAGAAGTTCCCCCAGATGATGAACCAGCCTACTGCCCAAGACCTCTGTACCAATATAAGCCATATCAGTCCTCCCAGGCCCGCTCAGATTATCATGTAACACAGCTGCAGCCTTACTTTGAGAATGGTCGGGTCCACTACCGGTATAGCCCATATTCCAGCTCTTCTAGTTCCTATTACAGTCCAGATGGAGCGCTGTGTGATGTGGATGCCTATAGCACAGTACAGTTGAGGCCCCTTCACCGCCTACCCAATCGCGATTTTGCTTTCTACAATCCTAGGCTACAAGGGAAGAACTTATACGGTTATGCTGGTTTGCCTCCACGTCCCCGGGCCAACGTGACTGGCTATTTCTCTGGTAATGACTACAATAATGTAGTCAACGTGGCTCCAACCGCTGATGTAAAGCACACATACACCTCATGGGATCTTGAGGACATGGAAAAATACCGTATGCAATCCATCCGGAGAGAGAGCCGCGCTCGGCAGAAGGTGAAAGGGCCTGTTATGTCCCAGTATGATAACATGACCCCAGCTGTTCAAGATGACTTGGGTGGGATCTATGTCATCCATCTACGTAGTAAATCAGATCCTGGGAAAACTGGACTTCTCTCAGTGGCAGAGGGAAAGGAGGGGCGACACCCAGTCAAGGCCATCAGTCCTGAAGGAGATGACCGCTTCTATAGGAAGCATCCAGAGCCAGAGTTCGATAGAGCCCACCACCATGGAGGATATGGCAATGGACAGTCGGAGAAACCATCCCTCCCTCAGAAGCAGAGTAGCCTCAGGAACAGGAAACTTCATGACATGGGTTGTAGTCTCCCTGAGCACAGGGCACATCAGGAAGCAAGCCATAGGCAATTATGTGAATCAAAAAATGGGCCACCTTACCCCCAGGGAGCTGGCCAGTTAGATTATGGGCCCAAAGGGATTCCAGACACTTCTGAGCCAGTCAGCTACCATAACTCTGGAGGGAAATACATTACTTCAGGGCAGGAGTCTTTAAGACTGAACCACAAAGAGGTGAGGCTCTCCAAAGAGTTGGAGAGGCCCCGGGTTAGGCAGCCTCCTGCCCCGGAGAAACACTCCAGAGACTGCTACAAGGAGGAGGAACACCTCACTCAGTCAATAGCCCCACCCCCTAAACCAGAGAGGAGTCACAGCCTGAAACTCCATCATACCCAGAACGTGGAGAGGGACCCCAGCGTGTTGTACCAATACCAAACCCATGGCAAGCGCCAGAGCAGTGTGACTGCTGTGTCCCAGTATGATAACCTGGAGGGCTACCACTCCCCGCCCCAGCACCAGCGCGGAGGCTTTGGAGGAGGAGTGATGGGGACATACATGCCCTCTGGCTTTCCCCACCCACAAAACAGGACATATGCTACAGCTTTGGGTCAGGGGGCCTTCCTGCCCGCAGAGTTGTCCTTGCAGCATCCTGAAACACAGATCCACGCAGAATGAGCCCTGGGAGCAATAGAGTTGAAGCAGCCTCTGCTGGACAGTGGACTGTTCTATTTTTTTCAGTAACCAAAAAGATTTAAAAAAGAAAAAAAGCTACAAAACCCCTGGCCACATTAAAAAAAATAATCAGAAAAGTAAATCACCATCTTTTTCCCCTTCCCTGCTTCATTACCACCTCTTCCATCTATAGACTATGTCGTTTTTGTCTTTAAAAGAGATCTGAATGGTTGTCAAGCACTATGTTGAAAACTCGGTAAAGAAATTTGTCACAGACCATACTTGCCATATAGGGCTAATTTGTCAGAGCCTGAGGACTGCCTTTAACTGAATTTGAGTTTAATTTTGTGCTTAGTGTCTGCCGTCTAGTTCAGAGCAGGGCACTCTGTCTCCTGGAGGGCCTCTGCGTTTCCTGTCGGTTCCTACTTTTCAGTAGCCATGCAGCTTGCCCAGATTGACACTGTTTTTCTCGCTTCATTCTCCCTGTCTTATAAGGGTCCCTGACCCTTCAGAAGAGTCTAGCAGACATTTAGCAAATTATAACTAAAAAATACAGGAATGAGGACTTTAAGCATTTAATCAAGAGTCGTCATAAAATGTCAGACCACTGAGACCCAGCCTGAACCATGCTCTTCATATTCTTATTTTTCATAGTTGTTCCTCACAGTTCAGTGAACAGGCTCATGTTAGTGCAGAAGAAATTTTTAAAAGTTAGAATTAAAGAAACTTCTTAGGTGGAAGTCAGTGAACTTCATTAGCACCAGAAAACTATATCAATGCTTCTAGTGTGTTGCCTGCCTTCAGTTATTTTTTTTTCTCAATAATATTGGGTAAATTGTAATCTAGTAAAACACTTCGCACCATTTGTTCTCCTAAAGCAACTTTTTTTTTCATTAAAAAAAACCAGCATGGTTTGATGGATAAACATGATTTATCATGATTACAACTCTACATGTTAATTTCTGTTTCTAAACCAGAGTACAGGTTTCCTGAGAATTGTTAAAGTACATGTGTATTATCTGTTAGTAAACAGAAAGTTCCTACAGTTGCCGATCTGAGCAGTCCCCACGTCTGTCCTGAGGAGTTAGCGTGCTGTTTGTTCACTGTGTCCGTGTGCAGCCACAGTCTCACAGTAACCGCCATCTGCACCAGCATATCAGGGATAGCTCTTACACCTCTGTAGACATGTTAAACATGTTCACTACCCAAGACTTTCTTTTGAAAGTTGCATTTCTGATTAGAGTAGGAACAGACATCTCTCTAGCCCAACTCCATTCCATTTTCTCAACCACCCACCACCTCTACACCAGAATTGCAAGGCAGTCCTATATTTACAAAACATGTAGATTGTCATTTCATTCCATATTCTTAATAATATTTGATTTTTATACATTCACATGTTTTAAATGCTCAGTTTGTAGAACATATGAGAATTTCATTCCATTTACTGGATGGTTGCTGCTCTTGGCTTTTTAAAACTTGGAATTTTATTTAGAGCGAAGGAAGAAATCTTTTAAGAGGCTAAATTCATGCTGCTATAATTGCTGTGAAATTGTATAAAGAATAGTATTCGTGCCAGTCCTTTTTTTTTTATTTAAAAAAAAAGTATGATTGCATTTTAAGGGTTTATATTTAGAAAAAGAAATAAAATTTTAAAAACAACACATTTATTCACATGTGGAAATGCTCTATAAGGTTTTCTTTTGTTCCCCCAGAATTGATCAGAGAGATTCAATAAAGATCATGGTAGAAATCTTGAAATACTGGTATGTGCAAAGGTCTGTGGAAATTTAGGCCTCTATGTTAAAAGTGCAGACCAACTGGTATATAGTCACAATGTTAAGGAACCTGATAGGACGCTTCTGTTTAGCACACGAACACATCGGGTGCTTTATACAGGAGTTTGATCTTTGGTGAATATACAGCACTAATTTTTTTTTGCTTTAACCATCTTTTTGTCAAGTAGGCAAGCCATTGCCCCTTTGAGATAACACAGCCTTGTAAGTTCTCACCAGCAGCATGGAGACTAGAAAGAGGAGCTGGTGTGACAAAGAGATACAGATGGCTTTAGTGACTGAGAGCCCAGAAGGATGTGGCTGAAGAAGTCCTGTCCAATTTTAATATTTGAGGATTTGTCGTCACACACATTGTTTAATCCTGAAACTAAAGTCTATTTTATAAATACTAAGGTTAATTCCTTAAAGCAATTACTTTATTAATGTCTTAGGAATATCAGGTAAATATTTTGAATACAGAGTAATGACTCAAATTACTGGTATAAGTGTGAAACACAAACTTTAGGTAAAATCTAGAGTAGTTTTATTTCATGTATGTGGATACAGCCTTAACTTTGGACTCAGTCATTTGAAGGACTTTGCCTGTATCTTTCCCTTTATAATATTGTAGGGTAGAAATTGGATGGCAAGTCACTGTGAGCCAGGTTACCTCAGCATCATTCACTTTGTGTGTGACTTCACAAATAGAGGAATTAAATGTTACTACTTTCAAATTTTGACATGGAGCATTATGATCAAGGAAATGGAGCTGCCTTATACATTAAACCCATAATTTAATTCTATTGGTATTTTCATAGCCATGTCTCCAGATTTTATCTTTTTGGCAAAATTCTGATGCCGCTGTTTGGTTTGATTGAAATAAATAATCCCTGGATGTCTGGCCAGAGACTTAGCTAACAGCCCCAGAGGTGCCATTTTCTTATGAGTAAATTTCATCTGAGCCTTACTCCCAACTGTATTCAGTTTCTTTTTAAACATGCAAGTCCCTGGGGTGATCCCAAGGATAGGGCCTGCACGTTTTTATAATGACAAAACATTTTTAAAAGGTTAGGATCAGGTTGAAGAATTTGAGGACAAATTCTGTAAAGAAGAGGGACCATTAATGTGAGTGGGTAACCACATTTGCAGCAGCAATAGATGCATACAATGTAAATTTGAAATTTGCCCCTTTAGCTAAAAAAGGAGCCTGCAAAGTCCATATTTCTCTTCGCAGACCTGTCAATCACCCATTCGGTATGTTGGCGAAGTATTGCCTGAGCAGTCTATGTAAGGAAACGATAATGAAAGTAAAAGTATGTCAGAAAGTGACTTCAGTGGTTAGAGGCATGTGATTTTCAGTACTGTGTGTTAAGGAAATGTCAGGAATGGTATATTTTAACTGTATGCAAGGTAATGTCAGTGTGCACAGAGGATCTTTTCTCCTTTTCTAATTAGTACTGTTAGTGTTCAAAGAATAAAAATGGTTGTTTTACAGTTTAGATTCTAAGGTAGCAAAATCTGACTTTTCAACCATGATCTGCATGAGAGAAGCATCCTAGGAAGTCTTAGATCATACTTTTGAGTTCTTTAATTTATATAGTTTTTTTATGTTTTAATATTTTTGTGAACTGGTGTAAATTGTTAATGCATATAAGCTTGTGTATTTCTGTAAATAGTTTTGTCATTTATTTCTTGACCCGTATGTAAATATTTAGAGTCTCATTTCTTCAAAACTTATTTGAAGCTGAGTTGTGGGTTTGGGGTTTTGTTTGTTTCTTTGATTGTTTTGGTTGGGGTGGGGGGAGAAGGGATTTTGTACTCCAGCAATCCAGATGGAGATCTCGTGTGGTTTAAAGCAAATGTCCCACTGAAAGCAATTCAAATATCAACACAGTTATTTCAGGTTAAACAGACTTCTTTGTGTATGTGTTTCCTTTTTAACCTAATATCAATTATAAGAAAATAGATGGGTAATTGGGGATCTTCAGATCAACAGGTTAGTGTTGGTATGACATAGGTTATTATGCCAAATGGAATGCTATTTGAGAGAAGGGGCATAATGTCTCCTGGTTGTATCTCTTTGCTGCACTATGCCACCGGGCCAAACTTTCCCCAGGTCCAGCGTCTCCAGAACTGCAGAGGCCTCTTACTCTGTACTGGAGAGTCTCTGCAGACTTGCTGCACCTGAGGCTGCCCTCAGGAACCCATGCACTGCTGCCACCTGGTTCTCAAGTTTGCAGTTCCCAGGAAACTGAATTGGCTTATCGCAGAATTCTCCAGAAGGAGATTCTGAAAGACAACCATATTTCTAACGATTCCACAAGGCATCTTGGACGTCTTGTTTACCTTTCAGTGTGAAATGACCAGAAAAGAATCATGTCCTACACTCAGTCATCTGTGGCAAGCTGGTTTGTGACAAACCCAGATAAAGAATTTCAATGAGACAAGTGCTGTAGGTAACCCAGCTACCTGACAGGGGATCCACAGCGTATTCCTGTGCCAAAGTGCTTCTCGCAAGAAATATTTCCATATCAACCAGGATTTTTTGAAGAAAAAAAATTCATATTGTTGTTGAAACCCTAGTTTTCCTATTGGGAGTCATATATTACAAATCATTCTTCGTTCTAAAATATTAGGGCCTTTTCCTTTTTGCCAGTAATAGGGAAAGTGGCCTGTCAGATGACGTTGGTGAGCCAGCATCTTTTGTATACCCACATACCACACTCCAGACTGTAAGGAAAGATAGAACATCTGCTTTCAATAAACACCCCCAGACTTCAACATGGTTCCCGTGGAAACTGCTCAGGTAGGATTAAAGAGAAGACATAGGACATTTCCACCGTCTGCTACTTAATCTTCTGGAACTCTCATTTCCATACCAACTATTTCATCACCAAATTTTCTTCACCAGTGATGAAAATATACTACCTACCTCTTAAAATGTGTATTTATTTGTCATTCAGGAATTGGGGACAAACACATGGGTGGTGGTTGAGATTTTAGTCATTAATGGTTCTGTGGGAAAAGTCATATTGACTCCCATTATAGTGGAACCTGGGGCATCTGCAGCCAGCTGAGAGGAGACAGTTGTTTGGCCATATTTCTCACCTGAGAGTGTACCTCTTAAAAAAAATTGTGAGGTTTAATTTTTATTTTAAGTATTTTAACTAAAATATTTACAGAATATATTTCAAACCACGAACTATAAACCTTCCTCTTCCTCTAAATAACCATTCAAAATAAATAAGCTTGTCAAAATGGTGAATAAAGGAAGTCCTGAACCGAGGCCCTGAAAGACTGGAACCGCGTGCCATCTATTTTCCGTTACTCAGAGCCTCCTGTTGTTCTCTCCGAACAAAGCACTTGGATAGCCACGTTTCAGAAGGTGAGATATTAGTGTACAAAAAGCTTAGAAGGGAGAATGGAATAGAGACTATGAGTTCTCCCTGCCCTCGACATATGGTGTTTCTCATACTCAGTACGCTTAGAGACATGGCTTTGTCCATGTTAATAACCGAAAGTATTTCTCCCCACAGGAGAATGCTAAATGTCTTCTACAGACATAAATGTAGAAGACATTTAGCATCCACAGTTAACTCTAGTGGGAAGAAAGAAAAGAGTGCCATGTACGCATACAGTTTCAGCTGTCATTGAGTCATTCAGTTAGTGTTCATATTTTAAAATGGGCAAGTAGTCCTTAAACTTTAGAATCCATATAAAGCACCTGGAGATCCAGTTAAACATAAGATTCCTTGAACAACCACCGGACATTCTGATTCAGTAAGTCTAGGACTGGACTTGGGAATCTGCGATTTTAGCAGCCAGTCCATGTGATTCTGGTACAGATGGTTGAGAAGTGCTGGTCTAGACAACGTATTTCATAGGCTTTTCTCAAAGGCAAACTCTCTCTAGTTCATTTAGCTTTACACTTTTTCTCATTTCTAACTTGGTTCCCCATCACTTTAGTGATACTGGAACAGAAAGTTATCATTAATTTCTCTGTCCCAGTGTTTAAATAGTAAGCCTAGATTCAATTATTTATAACAATGACAGATGGAAATTAGGACAAGTTGATCTGACAAACAGTATAGAAAACAATATTCTCTGAAACTGGTAAAAAGAAATACCGATGACTAGACTATTGGCTCCAGTTACGTTTATATAGGTAGTAAGTCTTTGGGTGTGAGACATTTAGGCTTATTAGGAAGTAGACATAGTTAATGCATATTAACAATTCAGGCGGTCAGCTGCTTGAAACACTGTATTCATTTAAAACAAATAACTTAGAACAACGTGGTGTGCCCTCCTCTTTCACCAAAACTTTTATAAGAACCACTAGCCCATAATTAGCTTATTTGGTCTTTTAGTTTTATGCATTTTATCAATTGTGGGCCACAGTTTAGCAATGTTTTTAATAGCTGGAGGTAATTAACACTATGCTTACTATACTATACTGCCAGTTACTGTTGTTGTAAGCATTTTATATCTATTAACTCATTTGTTCCTCGTAACCCATCAGTCTATAGATGAAGCCAAGGTACACAAAGGCTGAACTCCGCCCACAGTCATACAGCTAGTGATGATGGCGGAGCTGAAATTCAGACCCTGGCACTCTTTGACACGAGTTTATGTTCTAATAAAAGCAGACTTTAGAGTTGGATAGTTGAATGCTAACTGCTGTTTACCAATTCCAAAACCCTTACTGAACTACTAAACCCTTCTAAAACAATTTCTAAAACTCTTACTAAGCCATGGCTTTCTCATCACTGAACTGGGAATAACAGTAGTACCTACTGCTTATGATTACTATGGGGACTAAGTCAGATAATAGATGTTTCTAAACGGCTTAGCAGGAAAGCAAGTACCCCATAAAAGTTATCCAGGATTTTTACTGTGAAATGGTGCAGGACCATGCAGCAGATAAAGAAAAGAGGGTTATATTATGCTTATATAATTGTATCATTAAGAATTTAATCAGTTGGCTGAGTCTTTCTGAAAAAACAGAAAGGTTTAACATGGTTGACATATATCTTGCAGGAGAAGTCGTGACAAGGAGAGGTGAGAGACGTAATTTAGTGGTTAAAATAAAACTTCACAGTGAAACATGGAGCTTGAGGTGATAGTGGAGAAAGCCCTTGCTCTCTAAAAATACTTTGCAATTCAGTGGAAACCTTTATATAGACAGCGCTATGACTACGAAATAATGTTTACATTCTTTATTAGAGCTATGTTATCTATTTCATTCCATTCAGTCTGGTAACTTTGCAGCTCAGGGACGTGATCTTGTGAACCTCTGTGAGCTGTGCCTTCTCTGCTAATGGGAGTTGCTTTCTGCGGGTTGCACTTTATTGTCTTGCCCCAACTGTAGGCTTTTTAATACGCACAGTGGCAGGGACAGAAGCAGCACCCATAACTGCAGCAGAAGAATGGTAGGGAAACAGGTATGGTGTGTTACAAAGGGTTGCTAAAGACAGATGGCTTTGACTGACTCTCCATTTCTGAATGGTAAAACTTGGTAAAAAATAAGTCTTTCTATTAGTCTTAAACACACATACATTTTTCCTGACTCAAGATCTGTTAGAGCATTTGCTTATCCAGAGAAGAAAGCATAGCGATTGCACTGACAATACCTACTAGTTCTAATAATTTATTGATCAATTACCATGTACCAGGCTAAGTTTTTTACACATATTAATATTAATTCAGTTTTCCTGACAGTTATGTGAAGTAGCGTTATTACTTTTATTGCCACTTTACAGATAAAGAAATTGAAGCCCAGAAAGCTTAAGTACTGTGCTGAGTCCATATGTCTGAGATTAAGTGGGATTCAGGCCCAGGCTGTGTGACTCTGGAACCTGCAGTTCGTGTGTGTGTGTGTGTGTGTGTGTGTGTGTGTGTGTGTGAGAGAGAGAGAGAGAGAGAGAGGAAGATTGGCCCTGAGCTAACATCTGTGCCAATCTTCCTTTATTTTATGTGGGATGCCACCACAGCATGCCTTGAGGAGGGCTGCTGGGTCTGCGCCCAGGATCCAAACCTGCAAACCCTGGGCTGCCAAAGGGAGCACACAAGCTTAACCACTATGCCATGGGACCAGCCCCTGGAATCTCCAGTTTTAACACTTTGCTATTCTGCCTGCCTAACGTGGATCTTCAAAGATCATGAACACCCTAACACAGGAGTGGTGAAGACACTATTATTGGTGAAGGTGCTATTAATTTGCAGAGAAGTCAACCCCTCCCTACCAGGATAGGCTAGGCTTATGCTGTAGTATACCCTTATAAAATCGCAGTACTTTAACAACAACAAAAAAAGATGTATTTCCTGTCAAGCAAATTCTGCTACAGGTCCAAGGCTACTCTCCTGGGTCCTCTGTGCAGCCACTCAGCCACATCTGGGATGAGGGCAGCTCCCGCATCCTTCAGCTACATCATCTGAAACACGTTCTTGGGATGGTGTGGCAAGGGAGGGTGTTGTGCAAGTGGTTAAAATCTGGCCCAGAAATAAGACAAGTAGTTCCTGCTCAAAGTTCATGAGCCAGAACTTGTCTCAAGACCGTGCCCAACCACAGGGAAGGCGGCACCTTCAGTGTAGTCTGCCTGCCGGGTGTCTGGAAGGACAGCCAGACCGGGTAGCAGTGAGCAGCACTAATGTCTGTCACACCATTAGCTCTCTACTTGGAGTCTTTCATTTCCATTAATTACTGGCAACCGTATCCTAGTGTGGGAGAACAGTGCTAGTTTAAACCCTCCGAAGCAAGCTCAAGGAATAACAGTTCTTTGAACAAGAGAAATGGAGAGGCAGTGTAGGGCTGACAGGTTGACTGATGAGGTGTCACTTATGGGGGTCCCACAGTCGTAGCAAGAATTTGGCCCTGCACCCGCGGGTTTCTGATCATAAATTGGAGAAAAGCTTCTAGAAGTAAAGAGAGAATGCGTCTTGCTCCCATCTCAAAAAAATGGAGGAAGACTTTCAAAGAGAGAAAGGTGCTCTGAGAATGCTGTTTGAGAGTCAAATACACCCACCCTCCTTCTGCCCTGCCTGTCTGGCCTCATTGACTTCCTCCTTCTGAAAACGTGGCAAGTCCACTGCCATCTCAGCCTTTGCCCTGACTCACACTCCTCCCCGATATTTTCCCAGATATTTTCATGGCTTGTTCCCTCACTTTAAGTCTTTGCCAAAATGTCACCACCTTAGAAAAGACTTCCCTTGACCACCCAAGTGAAAATAGCATCTTTTATTACTCTCAATCCACTTATTCTGCTTTCCTATGTTATTTATGTAATTTTTATATCTCCTCTAGAATGTGAACTCCAAGAGGACAAGAACTTTGTCTTGTTCACTGTTATATCCTATAATATAGCATAGTATTGTAGCATAATATGTGCATCAGTATTTGTTGAACAAATGAACTGATGGGTCTCTGTTATCCATGGTAATGCAACAGAAGGTGTGTGCTCAGAAACCCTTTGGGTACTGGAATGTAACAGGTTGTCTTTCTTCAGTACCCAGAATGAACCTAACATCATTTGTTTGGTGTACTTTCATATTGCAAGTACATTTGGACTACTGTGTTGGTTGATGGCCCCAAAAGGAAAGTAAGTAGGCTTAGATTATCTCAAACTCAACTGCCAGAGTGACTAGACGCTGCTAGAATTAGTCAGAAAATCTTTTTAAAGGAGGTGAGTTTTGAACATTGGAAAGTAGTGAATGGAAGTTACTTTCAGGAGAGGAATGAAGATGTCCCAAATGTCCAGGAAAAACTTTCTTCCCACACTCACATCCACCCTATGAAACATCTTAAGGTGTGGGTCTGAGAAGATGTAATGGTCCTTTTCTTCCAGGCCATGGCAACTTTGGAAGAGAAGGAAAAATTAGGGCTTGGATAGTTTTCGAGAAACATATGTAGTAACCTGTGTAACAAGGGATGGTAGAATCTAGGGAAGTATAAATGAGTTAATCTCTGAATGATCCACATCTCTAAATTACATGAGTTTAAAGAGGAAAGCTAAAAGTGTGGGACACTGTCTCACTGATGTCACCTAGACCCTACAGAATAAAGCTGCTGGGACTCCAAGACCCCAGGAGCCTCAAGGATGCTCTGAAAGTAGTTGCTGAGGCTGAATTTCATTGTTGCCTGGCCCCTCCTGGTATCAAAGCTACCCTTTCCCTTGCTGGTCCTCTCGATGCCCCTTAGCAAGTGTTTTACATTGACTACGGTGGGAAATGGTTCTCCCCCTACCAGAGTTTATGATTATTAGAGTGTCAAAGGCTATGTAGACTCGACTTTTATGGCCTTCTCTTAAAACTAACTAACCAAAACATGTAGGAGTAGCTTCTTTGGGACTAATCAAAAGCATCCAGTGTTGGACTCAAAAAGTATTTTGCTATACTAATGACAAATGAGTATTCCAGGACAGTGTACTAATACCATCACTCTCCTCCTTTAAGGTAATCTCCTTGGCTTTGGGGGATATTTCCAGCTTACAAAGATGGGCATCTTTTCCCCCGTATCTTAGAGAATGTGATGCTTGTCCAAAGACCTCCTTATTGTCCAGGAAAGTACCTGATCACCTACTCTGGGTCCTCTTGAGCTCCTCAGCAGCCTATTCAGCTAGCCTGTAACCCACATTGCAGTGAAAGAGAGGGGTCTTGGGAGGGAGGTGACAAGCCTAAGAGTCAGCCCGAGTATATGCAGAGCTCTCAGAAGAAAAGAACTTAGACTTGTTCTCATTGACCCTAAATGGTGGAAGTGATCAGAAATGGATAACCACTGAGCAAGGATGTTGTAGGAGAGGCCGGAATATCAGATGGGTAATTGGAGTCTTTGAAGTCTCTCCCAACCCTGAGGTTGTGTGATATTTGTGAAATCCTAAGGATTGACGGCCTACGCCACCTGGAGGTCGTTTGGAGCTACTTGCTCTGCTGCCCTGCAAGTGTACCGTTCTCTCCACCTGGAGTGCTCTGCATCTGCCCCTCCAAAGACTTCCACTAGCACTGAAAATTAAATCCAAAGTATTCCATCCAGCCTATCTGATCTCGCTCTCTGACTTCTCTCTGATACCTCTCTCTGTGTGTCTCGCTCTTCCGTTACAAATAGACGCTTGCCTTTTTGTTTATTCCCATATCAAACGTGTTCCTCTCCCAGGTTCCTGTACCAGCTGTTCTCTCTACCTGGAAAGCTCTCCTCTTGGGAGGCCACTGCTCTTCACTGAGATCTCCCTTCATCAGAGAGGCCTTCTTTGATGACCCAAGTTGAGGTAGCCACTTGCTCACGTCACCCTCTTGATTCTCTAAGTAGACTTATCACTCAGAAATTGTATTTATTGATTGATTTATCTGTTAATTGTCTCTGTCTCTTCACTAGTTGGTAAGCTCCATGAGCACTTGGTACGTGGTATATACTCAAACGGGTTTGTTGAATGAATGAATAATGAATAAATAGTGTTTACGAAAGAAAGGGGTGATGGAAACAATAGCTTTAGAAAACATTATTATGTTGCCTAAGCTCAGCCCTAGAGGAGAGGATTGTCCTTTGTGACCACACGGAGTCTCTTCAAATGCTAAGGTTTGATGTGCCTACTGCGTAAGCTGGTATTTTGAAGAAGCCACCAGATGGTGCTGTTGGCACACTGTTTATTCACACGTGTTCCTGTGCATTGAGAAGTTTCACTGAGGCTCCCGGCATGATTCAGTAGGCCATGGCTATTGCTGTTGCTTCCTTCCTCATCTCCGTTCACCCCACTTTTGCAAGCGCAGTCTGAGGGCGTGGCCTGGCAGCAAACGCAGGGAGTGGAGAGGAGGAGCTGGGGGTTTGGAGCCAGCACTGAACAAAGCAGGGTGAGACTTGAGCCGTGACTCCCAGGACTTGGGGAAAAACGGCATCCGTCTGAGGAACTCTAGTGTGGTGTTGCTTTCATTAGGAGCCTCCAGAGTTTCTAAGGAGGATTTCATGGTTTAAAATTCTCAAATATATTTTATTGCTATTTTTAGGAAATAGCATAAAACACAGCGCCTGGCTTCTCTATTTTCATATGCTAAGTCCAGGTGGGGCGTCTGAACCTCAGCAGTTTCCAAACCTGGACACATGTCAGAATCCCCTGCGGAGCTTTTTAAGATACAGACTTCTATGCGCCACTAAATAAGTTGTCTCTGTGATAGGCAGAGAACTTGTATTTTTACAAGGAACTCCCAGAAGATTCCATGTCATCCATGATTTAGATGCCATTGTTCCTGGAGAAGAGCTACCCCTCCACTTTCTTCCTGCCACCGTCAGTTCTGCCCACCGCTGCTTCCTTGTCCGGCTTCACCTGACCCCAGAGCACTGTCACCCAAGTTTTGTTTCACGATCTTCGTTGTTAATGGGAATCTCCCCAGCCCCCAGCCCCAAAGGATCACATGACCCCAAGGTTTGGAAAATAATGGATGAAACAGGTTTGTTTGGGTTGTTAACTGCAGAATTTCTTAGAGATCCACACGACACCATGTGCATTAAAGCCTCTAAGAAGTGTATTTAGTGCTGGATCGAAGATCATTTTGTTCACAGAACACTGCTTCAGAGCACATTTTAGGAAATGTTGTCGAGTTGAACATGCTCTGGACGAGGTGTCAGGAATTTTTGGTTTTGGTCGCAACTTCTTTATTAAGAACAACATGACTTATTTATACCCACCTGATTCGACAATAAATTTGAGGACACTGGCCATGTGACTTTGCTAAATTACTCCATCTCTTGAAGCCTCCATTGCCTCATCTGTAAAATGGGGCTAGTGATTGCAGTCATGACTACCTCAGACCTGATGTGGGGCGGGTGAAGGGAGATGTGAGAGCATGCTGTGAGAAGAGGGAACGGCCGTAAAGTGGAAGGTGGTGGTATGTCTGGTAGGATGTGAGACTTCGCCCAATAGCTCCATAGGGTTGACAGCTTTCAAGCTGGTATATGAATTTGTAACTATTATTAGAATAGCTGTCATCTGTAACACAACTTTCCTATAATGAAAATAATTCAAGTAATTACTTTGGAAAGTCAGATAGGATCACAAGCCTTATAATAAAACATCAATTCCCCTTGCCTTTCCAACTTCTAGTGCCCAGAGACAACCTCTTTCAATGCTTTTAGACATCTCTTCTGGTATTTACCACCCAATTTCTAAATAATGTGCTATTTCTTCATTTTTCAACTGTAGACATCCTGTATTGACTTCCTGCTGAGCAGCATGAGGGTATCCTCTTTTGCTGGCACTGTGTCCAGTGCCTGCCCTGCCCCCTGCCCCACAACACACACATACACTCTCCCATCGACGTTCTTCTGTTCTAGTGACATGCAGAGTCCTTTCATCGATACGCAGTATTTTCTGTGTACCTATTAATTCGTCCTCAGCCTCTACTGTGAAACTGTAAAATTCCTCTCAAAAAACATCAGAAAATCTGTTTCTGTGTTTTCCTTTTTGGAGGCGGGGAATAGAGATTCTGCCCTGAAGCCCTTCCTCTGCCCGCTCAGATCTAGACGGGTTCTGCACAAATGTCACAGCTGTGCACACTGTGGGAGGACCTGGGACCGCCCACTGCGGAGAAGCCTCACTTCGTGGATCCCATCTCCTGTCTTAGTTTATTCCCTCCTTGTGATGGAAAAAGGTGCAAGGGAAATAATTTTTGTAACTTTGCATGTCTGAAAATCTCTTTTTTCCCACTGTTACACTTTTTGATGGTTTGGATTAATATAGAATTCTAGTCTGAAAATCAATCCCGCTTGGATGTTGGATGGTATGCTTTTTGTCTGTGGCAAATCTGGCTGTTGAGAAGTCTGATGCCATTCTGTTTCTTGGTCCTAATATGTGAACTGTTTTTCTCTTTGGAAACTTTCATGATCTCCTTTTTCCTGGTTTTATAAATTCTAATGATGTTGTGCGTTGGTGGGGTCTTTGCTCACTGATTGTGCTGGGCACTCTGTGGCCCTTTCAATTAGAAGATATATGGTTTTCAGTTCTGAGGATTTAAAACAACCGTTCTTTGACATTTTCTTCTCAGTTTTCTTTCCAAACACCTATTATTTGGATGTTAGAACTTCTGGATTGGTCTTCGGTTTCTTGTCTTTTCTCTCCTATTGTCTATTTCTGACGTTTTGTTTTACTTTGTGGGACATTTACTCATTTAAAAATTAGTACTTATGTTGAATTTTTTTACTTCTATGTTTTTGATCTCCGAGAGTTCTTTCTTGTTCTTTGAGTGTTCTTCTCTTTTATATCTTTTTGATCCTATTTAATGGATGCAGGCAGGACCCATCTCTCTGAAATACTAGAAGAGTTTTTATTATTTTTCCTCTGTCCCCTGCATTCCTTTTCCCCCTTAGTTTCCTTTCATCTGTTTGTTTTTGATTCTGTCTTTTATGTTAGAAACTTTGCCCGCATTTCTGACAATCAGTGGCTCTCACTTCAAGTTTGAATGAACCGTACGCATGCACGTGTGCACCAGCACGCACGCTGACTGGAGGACGTGCTGGGTAGGCAGGCTAGCTGGCTAATGAAGCAATGTAGCTGGCAGAATAACAGCTCCCCAGAGACATCCATGTTCTAACCCCTGGAACTCGTGAATATGTTAGGTTACATGGCATAGGGGAATTAAGGTTTCAAATCAGCTGATCTGAAGATAGAGAGATTCTCAGTGGGTCCAGTGTAATCACAAGGATCCTTAAAGTGGACAAGAGAGGGAGAAGAGTCAGAGAAAGAGATGTGACAAAGGAAGCAAGTTTGGAGTGATGCAATGTGAGGACTCAACTCACCATGGCTGGGTTTGAAGAGGGAAGAAGGTGGCCATGCGCCAAGGGATGCAGGTGGCCTCTAGAAGCTGAAAAAGGCAAGAAAATAGATTCTCCCCTACCACCTCCAGAAAGGAACACAACTGCTGACAAGTCAGTTTTAGCCTATGTTAGACTTCTGACCTTTAGAACTGCAAGACAAGAAATATGTGGTTTTAGCGACTAAGTTTTCAGTCATTTGTTATAGCAGCTATCAAAAGCTAATCCAAAGACCCACCCATTGAATTGGGAGACTCGCAAATGTTACAGCTAAGTCTAACAGCCAGGAAAATGTTCCCGAGACCTGAGATGGGAGGAGGAACGAGAGGTGTCTGGACTTCAGCTTGGTCCCTGGTGCCTGCGATGTCCCATGAAGAATTCCGCTGCCTTCTCAGTAGCCCTGGAACTTGGAGAAGAACTTGGAGAAGAATCTGGGAATTCCTAGCCGAGTCCTAAACACACCTGACTTTTTCCACTAATTTTTTTCATGGCTTGCCTCGGGCCTAGCCTAGCTCTGAAGGAAGAGGCAGGGACCCGTTAGAATCCCCATATATTCAGTCTCCTTAACTGTTTCTATTAGTTTGGGTGGAGATGCAGCCACCTGACTGAGATACTGAACAGTGGCCCCGACCTAACCCACCAGACTTTCCTGTGCTTCTCACGGGTTTGGATTAGGGAACAAAGTTCACAGGCTTTCCCATCTTGAATTGAGCTTTTCGATTTACCCTCGGGCTGGAAACATGACGGTGGTCAGGTCTGCGCACAGGTGGTGCTAGCTTTTTCACAGGCTGGTCCAGCTAGATCAGGGCCAAGAACCAGGTCATGTGGCTCATCTTTTCACTCTCTTAATGATATCTTTTGAGGAGCAAAGTCTTAATTTCAATGTAGTTAGATTTATCAATTTTTTCATTTATGGTTGGTGAATTTTAAGTCCTGTTTAAAAAGTCATTCCCTAACATGAGACCATGAATATAGAAGCTTTATTCTCTTACCTTTTATACTTTGATCCAAAATCTACTTGGAATTTGATTTGTCTATATAATGTGTGATGGGGTCAAGTTTAGTATTTTTTTCTACGTGGATATCTAAATGTATAACACCAATTATTGAAAAACATTTGTTTTCCTGAAGTTAATCGATGCCATATTCTTATAAATCAAATATTCAGATATTCACTTAGATTTACTCATATTATTGCTCTTCATTTCCTACTGTATCTTTGAACTTCCATGTGGGATCATTTTTTTCTGCCTGAATAACATCTTTTAGTATTTTTTTTAGTATGGGTCTGCTATTAATTAATTCTCTTACTTTTTGTTTATATGAAAACGTTCATATTTTACTTCATCTTGAAGGACAATTTTCACTGGATATGGGCTGGTGATTATTTTCTTTCCATTGTCTTCTGACTTCCATTGTTTCTATGAAGAAGTCAGCTTGAGGTCTAATTGTTACTGCTTTGAAGGTAATCTGTTTTTTCACCCCTCAGGCTGCATTTAAGATCTGCTCTTTGTCTTTCTTTTTTGTTTTGTTTTTAAAGTATTTTTACTATAGTGTGCTTAGATGTGGAGATGATTATATATGTATACACACACACACAAATACAAAAAACATATTACATATATTTTTTAAAGTATTTGGCTGAGGGGTATAGTACTTCTTAAATCTATGGCTTAATATTTTCAGCATTTTTATAAAGTTCTTAGCCGTTACATCTCTAAATGTTGTCTCTGCCGTTTCCCCCTCTCCTGGGAGTGCAAGTATATGTATGTTAGACTCTTTCGCTATATCCTCTCTGTCCCTTAGTCTCCTTTTTTTCACTCTCTCTCTCTCCTTTTTTTCTGCCAGAAACAGCTTCTATAATCAACCCGAAATGTGCAGCAGCTTCCACCCCTCCACCCTCCACCCTCCACTCCCAACTTCACCCACAGCTCCACCCCCATCCCCACCCCCAGAAGAGGCACTCTCCAGCAGGGTCCAGCTCGGCTCGGGGACCTCAGCCTCCTGGAGATCCTGTTTTCCATTGTTTTGTCTCTCCATACTTCATTCTGGATGTTTTCTTTTCAGCAGTTCATAAGTTCAATGATTATCTTTTCAAATTAATTTAATCTATTATTAAATACGACCTTTGACTTTTAAAAATGGACTTCTATATTTTTCAGTTGTGGAATATTCTTTTTTTAATACTCCTATTTCTCTGTCAAAATTCTCAGTATTGTCTTTTGTCCTCTTAAATACACATGCGTAGATATTTTAAAGTCCGTGTCCAATAACTCCTATTTCTGTAGACCCTGTAAATCTGTTTCTATTGCCTATTTCTCTTACTTTCTTTTCTTTTCTTCTTGTGTGCTGAACATTATTTTTGAAAAATTGTTTGCTGGAATAATTTGAGGACTAGAAGAACATCGCCTTTCTCCAGAAAGGACTTCCGCTTGCTTCTGCTGGCATGTAGGGATGCCCACACACGGAGTTACTTACTCCAGTCCCACACTCGGAGGGAGCGTGAAGCTGAACTGCAGTCTCCTTGAGGGAGAGCTACTTCTGTTCAGTTTGCCGCTAGGGGACAGCCTTTCAGTGATGCCAACCCAAAAGGAAGTGAGTTCATCGGGCCCCCTCTATACACTGGCTCACCGCTCTGTTGGTAAGCTCTATACTCCAAGCCGGGTGCACTGCAATGTGCCACTCAGCCTGTCAACTCCTCTAGAATCAACTCGTGCTCTCGGAGGAGAAGTGGCCCCAAGGGCTGTGCTTACCTCTCTATGCTCCTGGTCTCTCTCCTAGATCTTTTCCCAGGAATTCGTCATGATCTTGTTAGCTCACTAACAAAAGCTGGTGAAGCCTTCAAGAGCAGTGTTTTAAACATTTTATCTGCCGTTTATATTTGTTCTCAGCAGGAGGGCTGCTCTAAGTTCCTGAATTCCCCATTACCCGGAGGAGAAGTCCTCTTCGGACTTTCAGCAGAAGGGCTCTGGCCACCAGCATCTAATCTTAAACCTGTAGATCAGGCACTGTCCAGTAGGCAGGAGTTGTATCTGAGAATATGCCTGATGGAAAAAAAGAGAGAAGGGGAGCGTTCAGTACGCTGGCACAGAGTGTGGGGTAACTCTGGACCACCGTCAGCCTTCAGTTTCAGCCGTTTGGTTCAGAGATTGGCTTGGCAAGAAATTTTGTCCTTCTCTTTAAAAAAAAGGGGGGTGTTCCTAATGCTATGAATTCCATAAGGTGCTTTCAAAATGAATCTATATCGATACATTTCTTTTAAAGTTATAAAAATGTATTTAAAATATCTTCTAAAAGAGAAATAAATATCAAGCCCTGAAACATACTTTAGATTTGGATTTCCCAACTCAGGTGATTTGGAAAATAACTGAAAATATTTTTGTGACTAAGAGAAGCTCTTCCGAGCTCTCCTTCGTTACCTGACTCATTCATTAAAAACATGTCATTGGCCTTTCACTGCTTTCCTAGGCTAGGGCTCCAAACCCTGGGCGTACAGACTTCTTAGCCTCAGAGAATTTATAATCTAGCAAAAGCCAGACAGTTGAAAACAATCTAAAGCGGTAAATATGCATAAGATCATGTAATGAAATGTACATATATTATTGAGCTTAATAACAAGAAAGAATATTTATGAGTTGTTCTGCTTCACAGATTATTTATATAAACCATCATGGTATTCATAGTCATTGACTGCCTTTGGCTTCCTCTGAGAAATTCAAAAGTACCTGTGTCATTGAAACAGCTTCATTTGTTAATAGCCACAGGACCTATGAACTCAAAGTGGCATAAAATACTAGGCAAGGGAGCAGGAATCAGGCTGCCTGGGTGTGAAATCTTACTACTTGGGTGACCTTGGTTAAGTCATGTGACCTCCGTATCCTTCTGTTTACTCTTCCGTAAAATAAGGGTAATAGCATCTCCTTCACAACATGCTTGTGCAGAGCAAATGGGCAGAGATCAATAAAGCACTTAGAACAAATTCTGGGGTGTGGTAAAGCACTGGATACAAGTTCTTATTTTTTGTAAGGTGCAATCATGGTTAAACATTTACTTGGGAGAATTGAAGTATAAATGGGAAAATTCTTTGTAAATTATTAGCAACAACACACACATAAAGAAAGGGGAAAATCCATTTTGTTCCCAGCCAAGAGACATTTAAACAAACATTCTTGGGGCCGGCCCAGTGGTGCAGTGGTTAAATTCACATGCTCCACTTCGCGACCCAAGGTTCCCCAGTTCGGATCCTGGGTGTGGACCTACTCACTGTTCATCAAGCTATGCTGTGGCAGGTGTTCCACTTAGAAAGTAGAGGAAGATGGGCACGGATATTAGCTCAGGGCCAGTCTTCTGCAGCAAAAAGAGGAGGATTGGCGGCAGATATTAACTCAGGGCTAATCTTCCTCAAAAAAAAAAAAAAGAAATATTCTTTGTGTCCCCACTGAAGTGTAAGTTTCCACTTTGTCCTTCTGAAATATCTTTCTGATTTTTATTACACTCCCACCTAAAAGAATTGACCAGTGGCATTTCTTACTGAAGGCAATTTTACTGGAAGAATTTTCACTTTCTCAATGTGTAGGGACTGGAGCCTCATGTAGAGGGTTCCCTGAGGTACACATCACCTAACTCTCACTGACAATACAACTGTTCTCGCACCCAGCTCAGTCCTCTCTCCTCCTGCCCCCAGCTGGAGCATGTGACTCTGGTTACTGCATTCATCTCATTTTGGTTATTGAGTAAATTTATTAAACAGCTTGGGCTGATACTTGAATGGAACTGTGTTTAGTAATCACTACCATCAAAACATTTTGTCTTGTTAAAATTTAAATTGATCTAAAATGGACACACAAAAATTACTTTCCCTAATAATAAGCCCCATTTATTAGGCAACTTCTCTCCTGTCTAGCCCTTTAATGTTGTTATTCCTAAAGATTTTGCCCTCAGGCTTTTTCTTCGCTCTCACATTCTTCCTGGGAAATGACATCCATGTCTGGGGTTTGCTTTTCCACCTATTTGTATCTTTTGCTGAGAACGTTCTCCTGAACTCCAAACTTCAGTCCAACTTCCTCCTGGACAGCTCCCATCGAGCTATCCCACAGGCCCCTCAAACTCCACATGTCTAAAGCAACTAATAATTTTCCTCCCTCCAATTACACTTCCTTTGAAATTCCCTAATTATCCTATTAACTCAGTCACTCAAGCCAGAAATTCTAGAGTTGACCTCTTCATGTTGTTCTGGCCCTTCTACCAGTGGCTCAGTTCAGATCCTCATCATTTCTCACCTGGGATATTATAACAATCACTTGTCTCGTCTCCAGTTTTTAAAAGTCATCCCATAAAGTGCAACCAAAGTGACCAATCTGATTAAGTTTCTTAGGTTTTTGAGTTAACCTCTTAAGCAATGGTGCCAGTGTTGTCAGCCTAATGTGTGCATAAGAATTACCCAGGCAACTTGTATATATGTGGGACTCTGGGCCCACCCACAGAGATTCTGATTCAGTAGGTCTGGGAATAGGACTCAAGAATTAACTTTTTTTTTCTTTTTGGTGAGGAAGGTTAGCCCTGAGTTAACATCTGTGCCAATCTTCCTCTATTTTGTATGTGGGACGCCACCACAGCGTGGCTTGATGAGCGGTGTGTAAGTCTGTGCCTGAGATCTGAACCTGTGAACTCCAGGCTGCCAAAGTGGAACTTGCGATTTAACCACTATGCCACCAGACTGGCCCCTCAAGAATTAACATTTTTAACAAACATGTCAGACTGCTCTGATACAGGTGGTCTTGGGATCACATTCTGGGAAGCACTACACTGCAGGATAATGCAATCCCCTTGGTATGGAACACATGCTCATTGTTTTCTAGTATGTACTTACCTCTCTAACCTCATCTATGTTGATTTTCCCATGCATGTCCTGAAATCCAGTATTCAGGGTCAAGGACCAGGATGGCATTAGGCCAGGAGCCCGGGAATGCTTGGATCTTGGCCTGCCATTCACTCATTTTCACTTTGAAGATCTAATTGAAGGACCTCTACCTCCAAGCTATAATAGGAGAAAGAAAGAAAAGTACCACATTATTAATAGCTTAGACTATGCCCAGTAGCCTTGAGTTCACAGTTTTCTTATAAAAACTGAAATGCTGAACAGGGCTTAGCAGAGGACAAACAGGAAGGAAGCAAGATGCCTCACCTGGATCAAGAGCGCCCAAGTCTACAAAGCCAGCCCTGAATTAATTTGCCCAACTGGTGAGCATGACTGGCCCACACCCAGGCAGGAGACCCAAGAATAAATAAGGAGCCAAGTCCGTCCAGGGAGGCAAGCCTTATAACAGTGTGCTTACTGCATGGAAGCACAAAGTTTCAGACAAGTACTATGCATAGCTAACAGCCTTTAAACCACAGTAACTGCTTGCTAGTAAAATGTGGCTAAGTAATGTCTCTTCCCTTACTTTATGGGGGGTCTTGGAAGGGAGTGCTGGGAGAAGGCTGGGAGCCTGGGAAGAGGGCACAGATTCCCTCCCCAATACTTGTTGCTTCCAGGATGCTGGAGGAATGATGGCATCAGAGCCACTCCTGAACGGAGCTCCACGCTCCTCGCCATCACAAACTCTTTGGAATACTAGAAAGAAAACATATTTGGGCAAAAACTATTCTTCACAAAATTATAACTTTTGATTAAGGAATGAGACAAGAAAATATGAATGACATCTTTCAGAGAATATAAACGAGTTTTTAAGAAGCAAATGGGCATGTTTCCCGGGGTAAGATGTTTTATCTGGTGTAATGAGGAGCCCAGGATGACGATTCAGTGTGTGCTCATCACGCCAGGTTTCCTTTCTCTACAAGAAAAACACAGCCACTGAGAAATTTCCCAGGTCCAGGACAAAAGAGCTCCATGTAAGCATTTTTCAAGGAATTTGGAGGTACGCAAAGGAATTGTATATCTGAAAGTTGGAAACAGGGAATAGAGGTAAAGATTAATGCTTTGCCTCCCAGTACATTCAAGCTGACCCCAAATGAGGATCAACACAAAAGGCGCCTGTCCCCACAGAAAGCTGACCTTTCGCCGTCCTTCCCAGCCTCATTTTAGCTGAGAGCTGAGTTCCATCTCTTGGTCGGGTCTGGGATTAGGACAAGATGAAATTAATGGGGAGCGCGAGGGACGAGTGCCAGCTCTGAGGAAGGCCAGAGTGTTTGAGGCAGAGCGTGGGAAGTTTGGAAAATCAACCTGCAAACTAAACACATTAAAGGAAAGTTCCAGCGGCTGACTGGAAACCTGCCTTTCCTGGTCTCCATATGCCTTCACAAACCCTAGGTTTTGAAGAGCCATCTTGTCCCTCAAGAGAGGCCTCCTGAAAGCTGAGGAAGAAGAGGGGAGAAACATTAAAATCACTTCCGGAGAAACTCCAGATTTCCGTTAACAGGTGAACACAGTCTGCACAGGAAAATCTGGCCCAGCTCGGGCTGGCTTCCGACCTCCTGGCAACAGTGAGGTTTGTCCCCGCTCACCACCCGTTGCCTCCCCCACTCCCCAGCACTGGTTATGAGTAGGGGACCGGCTTGCCTGAGCCAGCCCCACAGCTGTTAGAATGCCAGGGACAGGCAGGCCTCAGTCATTCCCTGCAAGGGCCCACAGGCATCTCCAGGGAGAGCTCCAGAGCCTCTTAACTTGCTTGGGGAGGTGCTGAGCTCTGGGTTGCCTTCCTTGCTGGCCTTGGCACATTTAAAGGGGTCAGGTCAAACCTGTACACCTAGTCAGTTGAGGGACAATGTGTGGGAGACCATTTCCACAGGTCCTTCAAATTCTAGGAAGGGGAGGAGGGTAGAGAAGAAAGGAATAAACAAGCCCTGATGCTTTATGTGATGTCTATGTCTATCTCTCTCTATCTCTATCTATGCTATAGCCACCATTGCTGTACTCTTACTTCACACTAGCTCGTCAAGTCCTCACTACAATTATGGGAAGAAAGTATAATCATTGCCATCTGCAGACGAGGCCTAGAGAAGTTCAGTTAAATTACTCCATATCCACAGTTCTCAGACCTTTGCAGACATCAGATTCTCCTCAAGGGCTTGTGGTAACAGAGAACGCTGTTTCTGACTTAGGAAATCTGGGGTGAAGCCCGAGAATTTGCATTTCCAACCAGTTCCCAGGTGATATTGATGCTGCTGGTCCAGGGCCCACACTTTGAGATGAAGAGGTGCCCACGGTCTCGTGGGGACACAGACAGTAGATGGCTACCAGATTTGTGAGAAGTGCCATGAGGGGCAGAGCACAGGCCCCTCCGAAGGCCTGGGAGAGAGGCAGGGCTCCTGGGGGATGCGAGCCCCTGCCCATTGCAGTCTGTTTACATGGTGCCTCTTCCTCCTCCCAGCTCTGCTTTTGGAGCAAAACAACCCCAAGAGTATCAGTTGGGGTGCCATGAGAGGCAGAAACTGCACAGACTTTATACAGGGAAAGTTTAATGTAAAATACTATTAACTATTTACAGGAGATTAGCTACTAAAAAGGAATGAAACAGAACTCGAAAGAACATCCTAAGGCTGAGGCGGAGTGTTGCAAGGTGGCCTCCTCCCCAAGCCTGGAATTCCGACTTCTCTGGAGAGGGTGTGATTGGAGCCCACTGGATGGTGAAGAAGCTCAGTGGGTTGCTCCAGACCACAGCTGGTCCACAGCTGGTCCACAGCTGGCAGACTGTGGCTGGAGCGCAAGGAAGCGCAGGTAGGGACTGGCAAGGTGTAAGCTTCCCACTGGGTTAGCAGCAGACCACAGCGGGTGGGCAGGGAGTCACCGGCCAGGACTGGCGAGTTGTCCGGGGGTGCCAGTAGGCCAGGACCCAGGCTGGGACTGGCAATGACACCTGCTGGGGGGTGAGCACCACTGGTTATTCAGCCTGCATGCCCCTGGGAGCACTGGGCAAGCAGGAATAGAAGCACGGGCCAGGGAGAGAGGCCCCTTCCTCCCGCAGGGTCCTTTCAGTGCCGTCTACCACAAGCTTAACATCGTGCCATTAGCAAAGGAGAAATGTTCACAGGGCCCAGTTGCATTATCATAGAGAAGGCGTTTAAGTGTGCATTTAGAGCTGGGAGGCAATAAATTAATGACTGTACACACCAGGAATCCACTTACTTAGTCTACAATGTGAATGGTCTTTTGGACTTGGGAAGCGTGGTGGCCCTGAGAGAGGCATTCGCCCCCTTTGGAAAGTGATTGGTGAAGTTTTCATTGAAATACTGTCTATTTTGGCTGGGGAACCCACGGAAACTGGCCAGAGGGAGGTCCCTGCGGGCAGAAAGCAGAGTCTGTATGAAGGCACTGAGGAGGGAGAAGAAGACGATGAACTTTCCCGTTCCGGAGAGAGGACCACAGATACTGAGCCTTTCATCTCCCCAAGGGTAAGTCCCCTCTCTGCAGAGAACTCACCTCCTTGGGCCAAAGCTAAGAGGAGGCTGCTGCTTGTGTCTCCCTCACTCTTCTCGCCCTGCCCCACGGTGACCCTCTGCTTTCCACCCTCTTCCTGCCGCTCCTTTCTCCCAGCGCCACCCCTCACACTTGGTGAGTCCCAGTCCCTTCCCATTGCTCGCCAGTAGTTTGGGGAGTCTCCAGGATGTAATCTGGGGGCTTCACAGGAGGTGACTCTTTGCCCCCATTTCCCTCCTCTCTTGCTTTGGCTCGTTGTGGGTGAGCCTTCTGATGCTGCCGACGCCACAGCTGTCACGGCCAGCGACACCTCTCAGTGAGTGCCCACTGAGGGCTGTGCCAGGGCTCCCGATGTCTGCCGTCGAAGGCGCCAGTGGAAACATGCTGATGCGGCCGCCACCGTTGCCCTGGAAGGCACTGGTGCAGTTGCTGATGCCCACCGACGTCACGCACAGCCGCTTCTGCCTGAGACAGGTGCTAACGTCTACAGCGGAGGACGGGCCCAAAGCAGCTCGCTCCCCCTGGCCTTGGAGCAGGGACAGAAGAGAAGCTGGGCTGCTTCTGCTCTCTGACACCAACTTGAGGTCTTAAGCAAAACTTAGCCATTGTGCCCTCAAGGCGTGGATTCCCTCCCAGGAGGCTCCTGGGTTCATTGTGAGAATAGACAAGGGATGGCGAGGGAGTTTCATCTCGGATTTAGCCTCCAGATGCTAGCGGATGGCTGCCCAGGGCATGCACTGAGGATCCTCTGGGCAGGTCGGGAGCAGGAGGGAAGAGGCCGTGACAAACTCGCACGTTAACCAGCAGCGTCACCTCCTCAGTCCAGCTTGGACGGCCCACCGCCTCAGGCTGCGGGTGCTCTGAATCCCGTCACCAACTGCTGGGACCCCTCCTGCTAGCACTTACCTCACTTTTCTGACGGAAAATGCGAGTAGAATAAAGCTCGTTTTGACATGAACACTAATTTTTGAGCCGAATGTGGGTGGGAAAGCCCACCCCTGCAGCCAGCTCGGCGTTGGAACAGCCCGGTTGTTCGGAAGCAGCCGCCAACCTTCGTCGCCCTGAGGTGTCACGGCTCGGGAAGGGCCGCCTTGGTCCTCTGACCCCTCGTCCCTCTTGAGTGAAGAGCCTTGTGGCAGGACCTCTCAGAGACCCAGGCAGGTCAGACCAGGACAGCAGGTCCTCCGAGTTGTGTCCGGGTGCTGAGGAAGCGCATCAGCCTGTGGTCCCGGAGGCAGGTCCCCGCATTCGCGTCTGCTGGCTGACGCCTGAAAAACACCAGGTGGAGAACCAGGCCAACTGAAGCAAACTCGGGGACATCTTGTTCCCAGGGGCTGGAAGACAGGGATGGAAGCGCCAGCTCTAACTCTTAGCTCCCCGTTCGATCCTGCAGACCATGGTGGGCCGATCTGGGCCTTCACTGTTGATCCAGGGAGGGCGCCAGCTGAGCCACCTCAGCAGGGAATGAAGGATGGGTGGCAGGTGCCAATGTCCTGGGGTCGGCTCTTCAGAGGATGGATTTCTTATCACTGCTGAGCTTTGGGAGCCCCAGGGCATAGGTACTCTTCAGGGCTGCAGTACGTCCCCAAAAACAGGTGGGAGAGGGAGCCTCATGGAAAGAACATGACCTTTGAGCTCAGTGCTGGCACTGAACCCCGGATCTCTCACATTTTCCTGATGTGAGGTGTATTAGTGAGGTGTCCCCAGACTGGCTGAACCTACGGGTTTGTCTGACTAGCGGTAGGCTGGGTGGGAAACCGGGATCTGCGGCTCTTTCGATGGAGGGGCGTGAGGCCGCGGTTCTGCTTCGGGCCTGCTCTGTCCAGCCCTGGAGGGGCCTCTTCTCCCCGCCCTCTGTGTGGAGAGCAGCTGCCTCTGGGCGGCCTCTGGGGACGGAGCCTGAAACCCAGCCGGCAAGTGGGGTGGGCGGCATGGGCGCTGGCTGAGGAGGAGGCCCCTCCCGGGAGGCCTGGCCACCAGGGGCTCTGTGGCAGAGAGAACAGGGAAAGGGGGCCAGGCAGCCCCCAAAGTGGGGAGGGCCCACAGGAGCCCAGGGGACGGGGACCGTGGAAGACATGTGGGGGACCAGCTTCCCTGGACAGGGACGAAGGCCCAGGGGAGAGCAGAGGGGACAGTGCGAGGCCAGGGCAGCCCTGGGCAGAGGGAGCGCAAAGCAAGGGGTGGAGAGCTGGCTTCATGCCTCGCCCTTAACCCATCAGGGCCAGGACAGAGGTCAGGCTCTCGTTTGAGATGGAGGCCCCATGGGAAGCCGCGGCCAGCGCTATTCCACCTCTCAGTGGCTGCTGGCCTGTGGGGGTATTTTCGCCCCGTGTCAGGACGAGGGGTTATCAGGAAGCCTTTCTTACGGGCAATGACGTGGTGGTTTGGAGCTGGGCCCGCCTTTCCTCGTGGATGCTTCCCCTGCTCCACTGGGGGAACTCTCATGGTGGGCCGGCCTTCCATGGGGTTCCTAAAGAGGAACCCCCATCATTCCCATCTCCACGACCCAAGAGGGTCCAGGGGGCCAGACCCAGGGCTGGGGACCCCTCACGAGGGGCGTCTCGGGAGGCTGCCTGACCAGTGACCCCGGTGAGTGGATCCCATCAGGGGAGCACTGACCTCCCGTGGCAGGGCGTTAGCACTGTGCCGAGTCTTCCGTCGTCCCTCTGGACCTGCTCGCCCTTCTCCCTGCTTGGCTCCCGAGTGCTGACCACGCGCCCTGCCTGGGGGGTCTGGCCAGTGGAAGGAGCTGCAGGTCAGAAGGCAGGAGGAGAAGAGGTGGTGGTATTGTCTGCAGGGCCGTCCTCCAGAGGCCCAGCTGCTGGCCGGTGGACTCCTCCATCCTGCTGTCTGCCCGGGTTCAGGTAACCTTTCCCTCACCTGGGCTCTGGAGGCCCAGAGACCGTGCCGTCCCTGTGGCTTCCCCTACATCCGGCCCCACATTTGCGAACGCCCCTTTCAGGCAACTCCCTCAGTCACCCTGAGTGAGAGATCATCTGTTTCCAGTTGGGACCAAGACTAATAACGGGGTGAACTTTCTCCAGGATTCTCAGGGACTTTTTGAGTCCAGTCCCTCTTACGAGTATGGCCTCAGAAGCCAGACTGTGGCATCAAATCACGTCCTCATCCTCCCCAACTGTAACTCTGGGCACATCATGTCACTTCTCTGACGCTTACTTTCCTCATGTGTGAAATGGGCACAATAACGGCACCGACTTGGTGCCTTGTTATAAGGATTAAATGAGGGGACGTAAGGGGAATGCTGGGACAGACCTGGCTCGGTGACCCTGAGCTGCAGCTCGGCTCTCCCTCCCGCCTGCCACCTCTGCTCAGGGACCCCCACCGCCATCCCCTCCACAGTGAGGCGGAGCCGGCCTCTGCTGGCTTGAAGCTGGCCCTCGGTCTCCCGGCACATGTGCGGGAGCTCAGGTTCAGGCTGGCAGCTGGGAGCTCTGTGCCTGGGCCCTGATGGATAAATGAACGTTAATCATTAATATAACTTCTTTCCAGAGAATCGTAAGATTTTATAGCTGGCTGCAGCCATGGAGAGTCCTTAGAGCCCACGCTTTACAACCGTGGAACCAGGACGGGAGCCTTCCCCAAAGTCACGTGACGACTTCCTGACGGCTCCCTCCGCCCTGCACCCTTCCCAAACCCAGGACAAATGACCCGCAGAGTGCGTTTGAAAAGCATCTCCACGGGGTGTGAGTACAGCCCAGCCCCGCCACTTCATTTGGGTGGATGGACACGAGGAAAACTGAAATAGGAATAAACTGACCGAACAATAAAAATAATCATTATTACCCCAGTGTAGCCACCACCACTTCTGTTTATACCCTGCACTTCTTTTTAACCCCTTAACCACGGGCCCTAACAGCAAATAAGGAGAAGCCAATTTCCCCCACTTTCTACAGACAGGCTCTCCCCAGGGGTGAGCTCAGATACGCTCAAGTTTCATACCGTGGGATCTGGAAGGTAGGGCCAGGGCTGGTGGGAGACCCGGAGCCCTGGGGAGATACCTCGGAAGGGACAGGGCCCCAGATGTCGCTGCCCAGCTGGAGAGAAGCCCAGCACAACTTGGGTCCTAATGAAGATCAGAGGAGACCACGTGGACTTGTCTTTGACAGTCACCGCAGGAGGACTCTGTTCTCATGGAAGTCAGTGGGTCCCCGGGTTCTGTACCTGGATTCCCAGCCTCTGCATGACTCAGTGGCAGGACCCTCAAGGTTTGGGTGACCTGTTCCCAGCTCTGGGGACGGGGCAGGGCTGGGGATGTACAAGCCTGATAGCTCCAAGGGGATGGCCAGCCCTCCCCTCAATCCTGGGTGGCTGGGAGGCAGAAAGGTCTTTTCTTAAGAAACAGCTTGGAGGGCTGGCCCGGTGGCGCAGTGGTTAAGTTCGCACGTTCTGCTTCTCAGCGGCCCGGGGTTCGCGCGTGGTTCGGATTCCAGGTGTGGACATGGCACCGCTTGGCACACCATGCTGTGGTAGGTGTCCCACATATAAAGTAGAGGAAGATGGCACGGATGTTAGCTCAGGGCCAGGCTTCCTCAGGAAAAAAGAAGAGGACTGGCAGTAGTTAGCTCAGGGCTAATCTTCCTCAAAAAAAAAAGAAAGAAAGAAACACCTTGGGCTTTTGAAAGGAAGGAAAAGTTCATGGCTGGGGTGTTGAGCAAGGAAGAGCAAGAGGAAGAAGCTATGCAGCAGACAGACACGGTGGGCAGGAGACAGAACATGGATCTGCATCCGTCCCTGAGCCCAGTCTCTGTCACAGTGCTTGACTTCCTGAACAGATGATGCCCCGAGCAGCAGTCCTGGACTCCAGGAAGTCTTTTTCCAAAGCTGATAATGAAGATGACGCACTTGGAAGCTTTGTGGCTCTGAGGAGGGGTAGGGCACATGGGGACATTCATCCATTTCCAAAACATATAGAGTGTCTCCTGTGTCCTGGGGTCCAGACACAGGGTGGGGGCTGAAGAGGCAGCAGGAGCCAGGTGCGCCCCTGCAAGCCTGGTCCCTGGGCTTGGGGCTGCCCGGCGGCCCAGGCGCTGCCTGAAGGCACTGCTCCTCTCCCCACAACCCAAGGTCTGGGGGCCCTGCTTGCCAGGCTGATGGAGGCCATGTGTTGTGGTGACAAGAAGGGGAGGATGAGCACCCATTATTTGCTGTCTCTGTCTCCACTCTCCTTTGCTCTGATGACCTTGAAAAGCCTTTTGTTCCTCCTGTCCCAGTTTGGTTTCCATGGGAACTGGAGTGGCAGCGTCATCACTCTGCTGAGGTGAAACGCCCCAGGATGTCACGAATACCCAGGGGAGAATTATCAGAGAAGAATAAATCACCTAAGAAATTACCCTGCGGGCGCTTCCTCATGTTCTGCCTCCATTTTCTCTCACGTTTCAGATGTTTAGTTTTGTGTCCCTGGGTTCACTGAGGCCTCGGAATAGGCACTCTCTTCCATTTCATCTGGATCTTTGGCCCTTAGCAACTGCCCTGTGCCCAGCCCAGCCGGTGTGTGATCAGGACTTACTGGATGAATTCATGGCGAGGGCGGTGAGCAAATGAAGAAATTTGATGTCCTCTCAATAAATCCAGGTAACAACATAGGGCTGTTTGAGTTCTGGCCTCTCTCCAAATTTGCCATCTGACGGAGCAACTTCATGGCAGGTCGTGAACTGCTGTAGATATATTTTATTTGATCTTCTCAAAAACGCTTCTGGTACATTTAAGAGTGGTCACTTACAGCCCTCTGACTGACAGCCATTGAACTTTCTGGAATGGGCTGTGGGCGGATGAGCAGTCTCCTAACTTTAGTTCTTACAGAGCTGTTGAGAGTGTGGGCTCTGGAACCAGCGAGTCTGCCTGGGTTCCAGTCCTCGCTCTGCCACTCAGGAGCTGCGTGGACCTGGGCAGGGCTCTAGCCTTTCTGAGTCTCAGTGTCCGCATCCACAGAATGGGATGATACAAGCTTCTGTCTCACAGATTTGCTGAATATCAAACGAATGAATATGTGGAAAGTGCTCAGAACAGTACTGCCCATAGTCAGTCCTAGACATCTTATTATTAACATTATTAGCCTATTTTATTCATGCTGAGATACATTTTTTTCTCATTTTGACATCTCTGAATTCTGAAGATTTTTTTCCGTCTTTTTGGTATGTAAAATATGGTGTGCCTTACAATGGTTGTGTTTTAGATTCAAGTAAATTCATTATTACTGTTGTTGTTATTATCCCATCTCAAGCATAGCATCTGGTCAGTAACAAGGACTCCCTGTACTTTTGGAAAGACTCAATTCTCCCCCTCCCAGGCATCTCTCTGGGCCTTCCCTTCCTGGAGTCATGGTGATTAAAGGTATGCCTTTGTGACCATCAGTGTGGGCTCAGTGATGAGCAGAATGAAAGTGTGACCCAGCAGACACGCGGTCACTGCCCCTAGACATGTGATCCTCTCGTTTCCTGCTCCTCAGCCATCAGGCCAGATGTTGCAGCTGGCTCTTCAGTGTTGGGTAGGTAGGTAGTTTGTCTCATTTTGCATCGTTCTGACAATCAGAGGGAGTTTTGTGTCTGTCTTAGTCAGAGTTCTCCAGAGAAACAGAGCCAACAGGACATGTATTATATACGTAAACATATATATAAAGATTTACTTTCAGGAACTGGCTCATGCAGTTATGTGTCTGGCACGTCCAAAATCTGCAGAGTAGGCTGGCAGGCTGGAGACCCAGGAAGGAGCTAATGTTGCAGTTCAAGTCTGAAGGGTGTTGGCACTGCTGCAGAATCCCCTCTTCCATGTGGGAGGTCAGTCTTTTGTTCTAGTCAGGCCTTCAGCTGATTAAATGAGGCCCACCCCCATTATGGAGGGCAATCTGCTTTACTCAAAGTCCACTGATGTAAATGTTAATTTCATCAAAAACACCCTCACAGAAACATCCAGAATAATGTCTGACTAAATATCTGGGAACCTTGGCCCAACCAGGCTGACACACAAATTCACCATCACAGTGACTTACGGGGAAGGTTCCTGGAATCAAGGTGTTGCATTTGTTGAAGACCATCCTCACCTTGGGGAGCCCACTCCTCCTCCCCGGGAAATGCTGCCGAGCTTGGCTAGACTTTACAATGGTATCTTCTGTTATCCCCACAACAACCCACAGGATAGGCAGGAAGATCTTCATTTTTCAAATGAAGGAACAAAAATCAGAGTTTAAATGACTTATTAATAGACAACTCTGGGATGCATTATTCAAATCCAGGTTTATCTGTCTTTAGCTCTTGCTTGTCAAGGATAATAATTATGAGTGTTTCTTTCATTTCATTATTATATTTAACACTTATGCTTACCATATTTCAGGCACTGCTCAAAGCACTTTACATATATTCACTTTCCCGATTGACTCCATATCGTAACCATCCTCGAGAATTCTGCAGACAGATGTGATAAGCAGTGATCGAAGGTGTGAAATGCCTGCAGTCGATGTTGCCTGGGCACTGACACCCCGGAGGGCTCTGTGCTGCCTGGGGCTTGTTATCTCTCTCCCACCTGCCAATCTTCTTCCCTGCTATTTTTACTGATCAACTGACTAATGCCTGCTCAGGGCATACATGCCTACTCCATGGTGTTCACACCTCATTAGTTCTTAGCACCTTCTAATGGCTTCTGCGATAAGCTCCTATCTTAGTTTGACACCTTTGATGAGGAAAGGAGAACATATACAGGAACCAGGGATGCTGTCAACACCCCGACTCTCCCGGGTCCACCATCCTGCGCTCCTGTTTGGCACCTTTTCCTAATTGCCAGTCCTGCCATCGTCCTGAGAAATGAGGATCTTGTTAGCAAGACCTCTGTCTGTCTCAGAGCATTCATTCAATGCTGATGTGCACAAGGAAGCTGTAAGGTCTTTCTCCTTACCCTGACTTCTGTATAGAGATATTTTTGCAGTAAAACCCCATTTATCCTTCATGTCAGGCCAGAGCTTGGTGTTGAAGGAGTCACAGGGACAGAAGGGAAATGCTACCTTGATCGACAGGCCAGTTGGTAGATGAGATCTTTAGCACATCTAGAGGACTGGTGTCATTATCGGTGTCAGCGATGAGTGCTACAAAGACCACAGACATTCAGTGGGACAGGGAGCACCGAGGCTTGGGTTGGGGGAGAAGAAAAAAGGAGTGGTGACTTCATCTGGGCAATGAAGGATGAACAGGATTTTACAGGGGCAAAGAGAAGGGAAAAGGAAGACAATGGGGAAAACCAGGGAAGAGCAAAATATCCCAACCAGAGGGGCTCTCCACTGTGGTGTGGCCAGTGTTCATCTTATCCTCCCCCTCCCATTTTCTCTGGGGCATCTTCACTGTTGGGCATCTTCTGCTTTCTCCTCTGTAGCTGATATTCCCTAATAGCATCTAAACATGCTAAGTCTCTAGCATCTTAAAACAGCAGCACACAATCAAAACTCTAACACCATCTTCCCCCACCTCATTTTTCTCCAGACAGCTACTACCCTAGTTCTTTCCTCTGCTTCAGATCCAGGCTTCCAGAAGGAGTTGTATACCGTTCATCTCCATTTTCTCACCTCACACACCCTCTTAGTGTCCTCCATGCTCACACTCCCCTGAAACTGGTCTTGCTAAGAAACACTTACTAGTCCTCATCACACTACCTCTTAGCAGCGTATGACAAGATTCACCACTCTCCGCTCCGGAAGTGTTCTTTCCTTTCTTCTCAATGACCCCAGACAGGTTCTGCTGGTGTGTCTCCTACTTTTCCGACTGTTCTATTCAGGCTCCTTTCCCAACTCAACGTTTCACTTGGATGTGTCACAGGTGCTTCACATCTAACATGTGAAAAGTGAGACTTACTCTTTTTCTGAGCCTGATCATTTTCCAGTATTTTCTGTCTTAGTAAATGTCATCACTATTCATCCATGCTCAAGCCCCAAATGAGGGAGTCAACCATCTCTCATCCTACTCTGTCCACTTCTCTCATTCCTCACCAGGTCCTGTCAACTTTACCTCTTAAATATTACCTGAAGCCACCCACTTCTTTTTATGTTGTGATGGTTATTTTTATGTGTCAGCCTGATCGCCACACAGGGTGCTCAGATTAAACATTATTTCTGGGTGTGAATTAGCATTGGAATTAGTGGATTTAATAAAGTAGATGTCCTTCCCCAGTGTGGGTGGGCATGATCCAATACATTGAAGGCCTGGATAGAATGAAAGGCGGGGGAAGGAGGAATTCGCCTGTTTTTCCTGCCTCACTGCTGAGCTGGGATGTCTCATGTCATCCACTCCTGCTTGGGGACCAGGGTTTATACCATCAGCTTCTCTGGTTCTCAAGCCTTGAGACTTGAACCGAAGTACACGACTGGCTTTCTTGGGTCTCCAGCTTACAGATGGCGGATGGTGAGACTTCTCAGCGATCATAATTGTGTGAGCCAATTCCTCATGATAAACAAATAAGTAAATAAATATATACTCTGCTACTGGTTCTTTCTCTGGAGAACCCCAACTAATATGTACGTTAGTTCTGACTGTGGTTCTGGAGGAACAGAATTTTAAGGATAAGTTCTATAAATTGGTTCTGGGGTTTCTGGAATTGACTTTCCAATCTGATTAGATTTAAAGATGCTAATGACTCTATTTCCAGTAGTAATGAGTGTGCTGATAATCCATGACTTGAACCGTTTACAGAGATATGCAAAATATCTACATTGGATGCTCCTAACCAGCTACTTATAAGAAGCAAGCTGCTGGGTGACTGTGTGTATGATACTTTCGAACATTTTTGGAAAACTAACCAGTATAATGATGTTGATTGGTTGCTCCTAACGTCACTGGACAAAGTGATAAAAAAAAAGAATGAGCTCAGGGATTTGAATTCCTAGTTGAAGTGCCATGTAAATGACTTGAGAGCTTCTGTGTGTACTCTGATGAGATGCTCATCTGCTGTAGGTGCAGGGCTGAGAGGACTGAAAATCAAATGCAGGATCTCATCTTTTGAGGAGCTGACTTAGAATGCAAGTCTAATTCCCAGCCTTTAAGGGTGTCTACTGTTAAAGTGAGGGCACTGGTTGGAAAAGAATGGGATCCTATAAGCTGGAATGGGAAGGTGTGGGCGGACCCTGATGAAGCTGGGGCCACTAAGCCCCTAAATTCTGTAGAGTCTTCTTCACCGGTGACTCTGGTGAGACGATGTAGAGTCTTCTTCACCCTACCCCCAGCAGAATTGACTTCCCCACCACCAGCAAAAGTGGCCTACCCAACCGCAGGGGCAGTGGCCTCCCTACACCCAGGGGCAGTGGCATCCCCACCCAGAATGGTATCAGCCTTTCCACCGCCTTCTCAAGGGATTAACCCTGCATTGACTGAGGAAACTGCACTGGTCTCCCTTGAGGCTGTTGCGTGCAAGACAATGCTGATTCTCCTCAGGAGCCGCCCCCACCAACCCTCTTTGCTTCTAGACCTACAATTAGACTCTAGTCCCAGCGGGCCCCTAAAGGTGAGGTACAAAGTGTGACCCATGAGGAGGTGGGTTATACTCCAAAAGAACTATTTCAGTTTTTAAATTTGTACAGACTGAAGCCCAGGGAACATGTGTGGGAGTGGATACTGAATGTGTGGAACAATGGTGGAAGTAACATAAAGTTAGATTAGGCCAAAATTATTGATATGGGCTCACTGAGGGGAGATTCTGCATTTAATATTCTAGCTCAGGGGCTTAGAAAGGGCTCTAGCAGTTTTTTGGTTGGTTAGGTAAAACAGGGACCAAAAAGTGGCCCACCGTGAGAAAAACGGATATATCAGGCATGCCTTGGTTTAATGTACAAGAAGGGATACAAAGGCTCAGAGAGATTAGTATCTGAGAGGAGATTTGTCATTTAAGACCCGCTCACCCACCCTGAGAGGCTCCAGAAAACATGCCTTTCACCCTGACTGTGAGGAACAGACTTGTGAGGGAGCCCCCATCCTTGAAGAGCTCTGTGGCTGCTCTTCTCTGTAGGCCAGACCTCACAGGGGGGACTGCAGTCACTGACTGGGGGAACCTAAATGCAACGGGAATAATCGGATCCCAGAGTGGCAGGGGCCAAGTGGAGGCAACTGTCAAAGGGAAGACGACCTGGCCACCATAATGGACAGCAGAGTCAGAGCAGTGATCAGAACAGTCTGAACTGTGCAGGGCTGCAGCGCCGGCCAGCTAATCATGGTGTTCCTAGAAGTAAAACAAATAGGAAGCCTACTAAGTTCTTACTTGATCTGTTTAAGAAGAAATGTTCCAAGTCAAGTGAATAAAAGCCGAACCTTATCATAAAAACAAAGAGTCATGGCCCCTCAATCAATTCCCAAACTTGAGCCAATTTACAAACCCAGAACCCCTTGAATGAAGGGGAGGTCAGATCCCCTTGAGGAAGGATTCTGGTACATTACTGGGAATTTATACTGTTCATTTTCCTCCCAGGCTTCTCCAAACAGACTTACGGCCTTTGATCAGGGTAACTGTGCATTGGGAAAAGAAAATAGTCAGAACTTTCAGGGACTACTGAAAACTGGTTCTGAACTGACTTTAATTCCAGGAGACTCAAAACATTGCTATGGCCCACCAGTCAGAGAAGGGCTTATGGAGGTCAGGTGAGCAGTGGATTTTAGCTCAGGTCCATCTCACAGTGGGTCCAGTGAGTCCTGTCGTTATTTCCCCAGTTCCAGAAAGCATAATTGGAATAGACATACTCAGCAACTGACAGAATCCCCATGTTGGTTCCCTGACCTGGGGAGTGAGGGTTATTATGGTAGGAGTGGCCAAATGGAAGCCATTAGAACTGCCTCTATTTAGGAAAATAATAAACCAAAAGTGATACCACATTCTTGGAGAGACTGCAGAGATTAGTGCCACCACCAAGGACTCAAAAGATGCAGAGGTGCTGATTCCCACCACGTCCCCATTCAACTCTCCTATGTGGCCTATACATGCAGAAGACAGGTGGACCTTGGAGAACGACAATAGATTATATCATAAGCTTAATAAGGTAGTGCCTTCAATTGCAGCTGCTATGGTAGACATGGTTTTGTTGCTTGAGCAAATTTACATATCTCCTGGTACCTGGTATGCAGCTATTGATGCCGCAAATGCCTTTCTCCCCATACTTGCCTGTGAGGCCCACCAGAAGCAGTTTGCTTTTGACTGGCAAGACCAGCATGACACCTTCACTGTCCTACTTCAGGGGTAAGGCAACTCTCCAGTTCTATATCATAATTTAGTTGCAGGGATCTCGATCACCTTTCCCTTCCATAAGATATCACGCTAGTCTGTTACATTGATCACATTATGCTGATTGGACCTAGTGAGCAAGAGTAGCAACTCCTCTAGACATGTTGGTAAAATATTCGTGTTGCAGAGGGTAAGAAAAATCCAACTAAAATTCAGGGGCCTTCTACCTCAGTGAAGTTTTTAGAGATCCACTGGTATGGAGCTTGTCAAGATACCCCTTCTAAGGTGAAGAATGAGCTATTGCATGTGACTCCTCCTACAGCCAAGAAAGGCACAATGCTTAGTGGCTATCTTTGGATTTGGAGGAAGATGTTCCTCATTTGGGTGTGTTACTCTGACCCATTTACCAAGTGACACAAAAAGCTGCTAGTTTTGAGTGGGGCCCCAAACAGGAGAAGGCTCTGCAATAGGCCCAGGCTGCTGTGCAAGCAGCTCTGCCACTGTGGGCATATGATCCATCAGATCAATGGTACTTAAAGTTTCAGAGGCAGAGAGGGATGCTATTTGGAGTCTTTGGCAGTCTCTTATAGTTGAATCATGGTGGGACCCACTGGGACTTTGGAGCAAAGCCCTGCCATTCTCTGCAGATAACTACTCTCATTTTGAAAAACATCTCTTGTCCTGCTCCTGGTCTTAGTGGGGACAGAAATCTCAACCGTGGGTCACCAAGTTATCATGCGACCTGGCTGCTCATGAACAGGGTGTTATCTGAGCCACCAAGTCATAAAATTGGGCATGCACATCAACATTCCATCATCAAGTGGAAGTGGTCTATATGACACGGGGCTGGAGCAGGCCCTGAAGATGCAAGAAAGTAACATGAAGAAGTGGCTGAAATGCCCATGCTCCCTACTCCTGCTACACTGCTTTCTCTCTCCCAGCCTATACCTGCAGTCTCATGATGAGTTCCCTGTGATCAGTTGACAGAGGAAGAGAAGACTTGGGCTTGGTTCTGTATAATATGAAGACACCACTCAAAAGTGGACAGCTGCAGCATCAGAGCCCCTCTCTAGGACATCCCTGAAGGTGGATGGTAAGGGAGGTCATCCCAGTGGGCAGAGCTTCAGGCAGTGCACCTGGTTGTTCACTTTGCTTGGAAGGAGAAATAGCCAGATGTGAGATAATATTCTGATTCATGGGCTGTAGCCAATGGTTTGGCTGGATGATCAGGACTTGGAAGGAACATGATTGGAAAATAGTGACAAAGAAATCTGGGGAAAAAGTTTATTGATAAACCACACTGAAGGGACAAAAGAAGGTGAAGATATTTCCATGTGAATGATCACCAAAGGGTGACCTCAGCAGAGGAGGATTTTAATAATCAAGTGGATAAGTTGTCCTGTTCTGTGGATACCAGTCAGCCTCTTCCCCCAGCCACTCTTGTCGTTGCTCAATGTCCATTGACAATGAGCCTTGTCAATGCTCATGAACAAAGTGGCCATGGTGGCAGGGATGGGGATTATGTATGGACTCAGCAGAATGGACTTCTGTTCACCAAGGCTGACCTGGCTACAGCCACCACTGAGTGCCCTGTCTGCCAAAGACCAACACTGAGTCCCCACTATGACACCATTCTCTGGGTGATCAATCAGCTACCAGGTGGCAGGTTGACTACATTGGAGTACTTCTGTCGTGAAAGAGGCAACATTTTGTTCTTACTGGGATACACACTCTGGATATGGATTTGTCTTCCCTGAACATAATGCTCCTATTAAAACCATCATCCGTGGATTTTAGAATGCTTGATTCACATCATGATACTGCACACAGCATTGCTTCTGATCAAGGAAAGAACTTCACAGCAAAAGAAGTGCAGAGATGGGCCCATGCTCGTGGAATTCACTGGTTTTACCATTTTCCCCACTATCTTGAAGCAGCTAGCTTGAGAGAATGGTAGAATGGCCTTTTGAAGACTCAGAGTACCAACTAGGTGGCAATATCTTGCAGGGCTAGGGCAAGGTTTTCCAGATGGCTGTGTATGCTCTGGCTCAGTGTCCAATCTATGGTGCTGTTTCTCTCATAGCCGGGATTCACGGGTCCAGGAATCAAAGGGTGGAAATGAGAGGGGTACCATTCACTATAACCCCTAGTGACTCAACATCAGTGGCCGCGATCAGTTCAAAGAGTCCAGGACCCCAGTGGTGCTGCAGGCCCCCGCACAATCTCCCCATCTCCCCTGACCCAAAAGCAGCACTGCTCTCAGGGCCAGGCTGCCATGTTGCTCCTGCCCATCCCCTTTTGGGCCAGAGCTTAGTTCCCACTTCTGTGGCCACACCTTGTGCAGATGCCAGCTGGGCTGCCCTGTCTGTCTGGTAGGGCAGGGAGCCCCTCCCCTCCATGGTCGACAGATGATGGCAGCTAGCAGGCAAGAAGATCAGAGGGACCTGGTGAAGCTCTGAGCATGGCTGGCGTGTCAATGATTTCTGACATGTGATAGCTGAGCCCCTCCCTGTCATCTGTCCTCCTGTGTACAGGAGTAATAGGGCAGCTGAACCTTGTTAGCCAAGATGGGCCTGCTGCCCAGCTACCCTGCACACAGGGCATGTGTGTGAAGTGTGACTGGGTTTTGTCTCAAATACCTACTGTAAAACCCTGAGCAAGTACCTCGTGTGTTGCTCGGCACAGAACAGACCAGGGTTACGGAACGTGCTCAGTAAATCGCTGTGGAAGAAGAGAGTGAATGAAAGCTGGAGGGAAGTTGTAGAGGAGGAGGAGGAGGAGGAGGAAGCATCCTGGGAGAGCCTGGGAGGCCCTCTCAGCCAGGGAGGGGCCTTCTCAGAGGAACAGCCACAAGAACAATGCTGTCAGGTGCAGGAGAAGATATCTAACTAGCTTGGCCTGAGAGGCTGTTTGAAGGCCAGCAATTAGGTGGAAAACACTGGAATGATGGAAAGAAAGAGGAGACAAGAGGAACTGAGGGAATGATACAGAGACACCACTTTGAATGAGGCCCTTCCCGTGAAACCTCATTGGATTCTGTGACATACCATGAGGTAGTTATGGCTGGTCTACAGCAGAGAAAGAGTCTCAGAGGTTGAATCTGGGTCTGACTGAAAAGTCTTTTCTCTTTCCAAGACAATGTGGACACCCAGAGTTCAGAGGAAGACACGCCCTGTATTAGCACTTCCTGCTCCTCACCTGTGTGATATTTGAAGATACTGATGACACGTTAATGCAACCATAGGATGTTAACATTTGTGTGTGGTTTTCTATTTATAACTCTAATTGTAACTTAGTCAGTAAGGCGATGGTTATTATAATCAACTGAAAGGTCAGTATGAAAAAAGTGAGCTAAAGAATTATGAGTTAATGATCGCTGTGGATCTTGCAGGGGTGTGTGAGTCTCTTGGGTATCTGTGTTGTAAATGTGTGAGTGAATTGGACAGTCAATTGGACGTTGTTATAAAACTTGACTGAAGGATTTTGCTACAGAAACTTAAAGCACAGCTGCCCTGAGAATGGAATTGTCATGATGGATGGACGCCCTGGAGATGAAAGGCCCTAATTCCTGAGGCACCAAGACCATCCTTAGGTGGATAAAATGAAGACCGTGGAACCATTTGGGACGGCCCATGGAAACTGCAGCTGAGGCTGCTCCTGGATTATCCTCCAGAATAAACTCCTCTAGGCACAGTGAAAATAAACTAAAGGGGAGGGTGTGCGGTGAGGGGCGGGAAGGCAGGAACCAAATTTCATATTAACTGTTGAGAACTCAAGCTCTCTGCCCCCAGCTCTTGGCTTCAGTTTTCCTCCCTGGGATCGCACAGTGCAAAGGAAGCCATTCTTTCACTCGACGCCCTTTCTGCTCACCAGCTATTTCAGAGGATTGAACTGTCTTTTCTCCAGTTGATATGAAAATACAAATCTTAAGGAGAATATGGAAATTCACTCTACTAAGCTAGCTACATGTCAGACATCACGATAGAAAACAATGAGAGGACGCCAAGTTTAAAAGGATGCTTCACAAAGGAAAGAAGGCTTTTAAATGGGCAGGGGAAAGCAAGAGAAATTGCACAGCTACAATGTAAAAAGAACTAACTAGGAGAGAGATTCAGACCAATCTAGATCATGTGACATGTGAGAAAGAAAGAAAAACAGGCCGTATTCAGAGGGGAGAGAAGAGGGAATCAGAAGGAAACCCAGGGCTTCTCTTGTTTGAAGGTGGCTTCTCTTGTTGGGCCCTTCTGGGACGTGGGGGTGCTGGGGAGCTGGAGGGCGCCGCAGTGGGAACTGTGAGTGATGCGCTCTGCTCCGGGGCTGGGTCACTGAGTGCTGCCTCACGTTACCTGGTCCTGCTATGTTTTCACCTCATGACTCCCATTGGCTCCTTGCTCAGCATCTCCTCAGAATCCCAGGGCTTCCAGAAGCAGTCGCCGTGCTTGTCTCTGAAGTTAGTATCTCGGGGAGTGCTGAAGGCATCGAGACTCCTTGGCTAGATCGTTTGCAGCCTCCTCCTTTCCAGACCGTCCCTTAAATGAAGGAGTTCCTCAAGGATCAGTCCTACACCTTTCCAGCCCTACCTTCTTCAAGGACCATCTCGTCCGTGAACTCAGCTCCATTTGTATGCTGAAGACTCTTAGAACTTAGAACTCTTGCTGCTCTATCCTCTGAGCTGCAGACTTACATATTCAAATGGCTACTTCTGAGTGTCCTCACACAGACCTGAAATGCAGACATGCAAATGCAGGGGTTGGGTCTGAAGCCAAACTCATACCAGTCTCTCCCTCCCGCTCACCTCCAAAATCAGATTCTACTCCAGGCTCAGGGAATGACCCAGCCTGCTGTTTGGTTCTGCAAGCCAGAGGCCTGGGTGTCCTCCCTAACACTCCCCTCGCCACAGGATCCCATCATTCTGTCAATTATTCCTCTCGTACTTTTTCAAATCCACTTACATTTCTTCATCTCCACTGCTGCCTTCTTATTCCAAGTTACTATCATTTTTCACCCAACTAGCCTCCTAATGCATCCTCTTGCCTCTTTCAATTCATTCTCTACTCTTGATTTTTCCAAAAATGCAAATCTTTCAGTGGCACTCATTAATCTTAAGGTAGCAATCAAAATCTGCCCGCCACAGCAGACTTGGTGCCGCCCAGGACTGGCTGCCCCCCAGCCCATCGCCAAGCACCTTCTCTTCTGCCCCCGCCCCATGTCCCAGCCCCTCCGCCTTCCTTTTAGATCCCGCAGGGCATCATCCCCCTCACCAGTCTGAGTCTTTCTCAAAGCAATGCCCACACCTGGAGGGCTCTTCTCCACCCTGACTCCTCCTGACTAAGCCCTTCTCGAGCTTCGGATCTCAGCTCAAGTGCCACTTCTCCAGACCAGGGAAAATCCCCTGTTATATGTTTTTATGCTTTCATTGGACCATATACCTCTCAGTCAAAAGTGTAAGTCTACACTATGTGTGAATTTACTAGATTAAAGCCTGCCTCCCCTCTAGAATATAAGCCCATTAAAGATGAGAGCGGAGTCCCTTCCGTCCACTGTTGGAACTCCAATCCCAAGCACAGTGCCAGGTCCATAGCGTGCTTCCCATCCCTGCAGGGCCACTCCACTGAGGTTTGCTTGATGATGGGTATGTGGGTGAGAGGGCGGGACTGCAGGTTCTGCAGAATTTCCCGCTGTGGGCCATGAGTTTCCAGTTGGGAGAGGCCAGCTCCCTCTGACTGCCTGCAGCAATATGGATGAGAGTGCGCTATGGGAGGGCCTGCCGGGCAGCAGGGGAGGGCAGGACAGCCAGAGTTTTTCCAGGTCCACGGTGATTGGCTATGATTCCCTTTTTTTACTTAGAGCATGGAAAAAATCCTGGGAACTGTGTTCACAACTGTAACATAAGAAAAAGGATGCATCGATGCAATCCATGCCTATGTTTTAGCCAGGAGGAATTCAGTAAAATCCTCACGATGATCAGAATCGTTCTCTGCGTACTGTGACCTCTGTACACTTCACAGATGGTGAATGGCTGACCGTCCAGAGTTAAGTGTCGCTGGTCGACAAGTTCTCCATCGATTACAGTGAAGAGTATAAACATGGTCTGAAAGTGGTAGGCATGGAGGGTTTGAAGGGTTTGCCTGGAATTGGCATCATCTTTTAATGGCACATTTTACATGTGTAAATCATCAATGCTGATCTGAGGGCAAATCATTGATTTTATAGACAAAACCTGCATTTTGAATCTTTCAAAAATTTTTCATGAATATATCCATATATTTTTACCTGGGCGTTTGTAACAAACAACATGGGCATCTCTCTATGTCTATAAAACAGACTAAGACGATTGGTCCACGAGACAACTCAGAATAATCAGTCTGGAATGCTCCATCCAACTTGGCTGTGGGCTCCCGAAGGGCAGAGACCGTGTCTTATTCAATTCTGTTTCCCCTGCTCCTGGCAAGATGCTCAGAACAAGAAGGTGCTTATTAAACGTTTGCTGCATAAGTGAGCGGATGACTACCACTGAAGTCTAGCCTAAAGGATGGCCTGGAAAGACTTCTGGCGACTTGTAAAGAACCATCTCCCAAACGGAACCTCTCCACCCTGAAAAGGTTTTTGTTCTTATGTTTTTTAAAAACAATCTATTTTCATATGCAGAGGAGGAAGGAACAGTACGTTTCACCTGGTTGAGGGCTCACATCCCCAGAGGAGCTGTAGAGGGAAACGTTAGCGAGCAATGAGGCGTCTGCAGTGGGAGGTAGGCGGGGAGGGAGGGCAGAGTACAGGCCGTCTGAGGGGTCTATGACTGAAACTGGGAAGAGAGATCAAGAAGGGGAAAGGCGGTGGGAAGCGGAGTGAGAGCTGGATTTCTCTGAGTGTCACACAAAGCAACCCCAGTTTCGAGATGCTATACGTGTCATGCAAATGAGTGCTACCTGACAGAACGAAATTTCCTTTTTCAAGTGAAAACTTTAAAGGCTTTGAAAAGAGACTGTTTTCTCTTTCACTTGCTGCGGGGAAGTGTTGCAATGAGAAGAGCTGCTGTCTATCTGGAATGAAGTGGGCTGAGCTGTCAAGGTCAGCGCTATGCAGCGGGGAAGGTTTCTCCATCTTCTGAAGCAGACTGAGTGCAGCTTGACAACCAGTGTTGGCGGCTCAGTGAGGCCCGTCCCCAGGCACAGATGGGGAGGGCAGCAAGCAGACACGGGGTGTGGTTTGTGGCACTTAGAAAGGTCCTTGCACAATCGGATCAGCGTCAGACATGTATGGGATGTGCATTAATACTTGGAATGAATTTGTTCAGAATGGCTCAGAAAGACTCCTGAGGCTACAACTTGGAAATATTTATGAAGAAGTATTTAAAATTTTCTATGGCTTTTAGACATAAGAGGCCAAGGCTGGGACAGCCAGACTCAGCAGCTCAGAAAGTATCCCAATGTGGCTGGTAACCTGTGAGCCCCTGGGGAATGAAAGGGCCGTGCGTCTGAGCCCACACCATCTCGAAGTAGAATCACATGGGGTCACCCCTCTGATAAAACCCTGTGCATTGCTTTCCACTGTACTTGGAATAAAATCCACCCTCACAGCCGTGTCTCCCAATCAGGCAGCGTTTGAACTCCTCTACACGCCCCTGCACCCAGCTGTGCTGCCTTCCTGATCATTCTCCCAGCTTCTTCCACCTCAGGACTTTTATACCCGTGCTGTCCCCTCTGCCCAGCATCAGTCACTGCCACCACTTTGCCTGATCAGTTCATTCCTCCTCATAGTTCAAGTTTCAGCTCCATGGTGCCTCCTGGGAGAGGAGTCCCGTGTCCTTCCTCAGGTGCACCCCTGCTCTTAACCTCAGCACCCTTCTGGTTTCCTTCACAGCCCTTCTTGCAAACTGTAATTCTTTCATTCGTTTGTGTACTTTTTCTGTCCCTCCCCCCTCTCCCCACCAGACAGTGAATTCCGTGGGGCAGAGACCATGTCAGGCTGCTGAATCCACAGTGCCTGTTCCTGCTTCTGGTTCATAGAAGGTGCTCAATATACCTTTGTTGAATGGAGGAATGTGTAGGGAAATTGAGACAATGAAAAGTCAGAGACCCTTTGGACGCTGTGCTGAGTCAGGCCATGTTTTCTGATGTGCAGTGTTTCAACCTCTAGCACAATGAGACAGCTGTTGGAAAGCTAACAGAGCTCCAGTCAGCCTGGAGGGACGGTCAGGATGGACGGCTGCTGGAACGAGGTCCAGGTTCTCCTGCTATTGTGGACCCACGGGGATTCTGGGAGACAGGTAAAGACCAACAGCTTCCCCACAGGATCCTGTCCTTATAATGCAAGGGCCATGAGGAGCCTGAAGGTGGGGTGTGTCCACTGGGCAGAATTCTGGTCTGGTGCTTGATCTGAAGACAGTGAGGGAGTGGGCTCTACCGGTGCAATTCCTGATGGGAACGACCGGGAGACGAACAGCCACATTTCTGTCCATCAGCTGCAGCCTGCATTCAGCAATCTTCGCTCTTTCCCATCTGTCTCCGTGGACCAGACCCAGCTGGGCTCTGCCTCTGTGAGGGGAACAGATGGCTGGTGAATTCCTGAATGACCGTGACCGATCACTTCCTCAGGCTAGAAGAGAAAATGGTTACTGCCATGAAGGTTCCCATCACCCAGGGCTGACTGCCATCTCTTCCTTAAGCACATTTATTTAAGAGGCGATTTGGAATGTGACAATGACATTTGGTGTGCGTACATAAAGGGGTCCTAAATGAATGTACGTATCACCTACTTTTTACTCCCAGTACCTCACCCCCTCAGCCTAGATTTCTCCACTTAGCTGTTGCCATTTGGTAGAAGAACGAAGCTCAAAGCCTATGCTAATGTGCCCAAATCCTCCTTAATTCCGTCCCTGTGAGTGAAGATATTTGCCTCAACTAACCGAGTCCAGGTTATTTTAGTAGCAGCTTCTGAGTCCAAGTGAGTAGCCCCTTAGAGAAGAAGTCAGCAGTGTTGCTGTTTCCAAACCTCCTCCCTAGACATTTATTTGCCATAAAGAAGTCAACACGCTTTATGGCTGGCATCTAACGGGGTCTGCAGGGACGTCCAGGGAGCACGTCTCAGCTGATCCTCTGACACACAAGCCAAGACTGGGCCTTCCGGGCCAGGGTGGGACTTCTGAGGGTAACGTTCAGATTTTTGTTTTATTAGAAATGCGTGCATAGTTCTCCTCTCCAAATTGTAATCCAAGCTTGACTGGCAAATGTGTCCTTTTAGGGGCCCCTTTGTGGACCCCTGACTTCATGTCTCCCTTCTGACACTGAGCAGTATTTGCCATGCAATCATCAGGCACACGACCAGCCACTCCCAGGCCAGGGCTGCCTGGTCTCTGCCTGTGTTGTTTATTTTACATCCCCACCAGGACGGCAATTTCCCCCTGGGAATTAGCAGGTTCTTCCGCCTGTGTTGATTTAGAGGCCCTGTACCTGCTTTGGCCCAGGTCACGTGCACTGATCTGCTCATGCCTTGCTGTAGACCGAATGTTTGTGTCCCCCTGAAATTCACATGTTGAAATCTTAACCCTGAATGTGATGGTACTGGGAGGTGATTAGGTCATGAGGGTGGAGCCCTCAGGAATGGGATTAGTGCCTTATAAAAGAGACCCCCGAGAGCTCCCTTGCCCCTTCCACCAAGAACTATGAAAATAAATGTTTGTTGTTTAAGCCACTCAGTCAGCGGTATTTTTGGGGTAGCACCCGAACAGAATAAGACATACTGGTTACCATGTGCCACTGGGCCAGACACGGGAAACACTCCCACACACATCAGGGCTGCACTGCCTTCCACAACCTAAAATATTGCTTCTCGTTCTAAATCAAAGCCCTGGCGACCTGTCTTATCCTCTCAGAAAGGTTTAAGTGAGGGATGTTCAGTTAACTCCTTTTGTAAATCTGAGCTGTTCAATTCCCCTTGGGTGGACTGGAGCAGATGAGAAGCCGGTCTGACACCCTCTACCGCTGATGCGGTGCTCCACCCAGACTTGGGCCTTCATGAACAGTCCTGACATCCTTTGCCAATATTAACTCTCACAGCCTACTCCGCGCCTTCCCATCGTTCCGTAGTATCGACCATTTTGCTAATTAGTGTTATGAATGCAGACTGCCAGTTGAGGGGCTCCCTAAAGTGGACATTTTTACAGTTACCCACTATTTAGGTAATGTAGGTTCTGAACATTTAACATTATAGGGTGTGTGAAGATTATTTGGCTACCTATTTAAGATGAGAAAGAGTTCTGCGAGGTCAAATCCGCTTTATTGGATGAATTTGCAGCAGTACAGTGGTGCTCTTTTTAATGAGAAGATTGACGAGTCCTACCCAGGGAGAAAGAGATGTGGCACAGCAGTTTAAGGAGATGTCGTTAGCAGAAACCAAGCCGAGCAGAGTAAGTGGCTCCTTTCCGAAAACAGATATTCCCTATCTAATCTCTTCTCACAGCTCATTAATTCTCGAGGAATCAGACAAAGGTGTTTCCCAATTATCCTGCCACAGGAGGACCAGCCGGTGGATGGAAGCTGAAGCTCCACAGCACAGCACACCTCACAGATCGGCCATCTGAAGAGGAGGGCTCTCCCCGGCCCCCAGCTCAGGAGACGCCCCGGAGGTGGGAGTGACACAGGATGGTGGCCCATCTGTGTTTGTTGGGGAGGCGCTTGGCACTGAGGCCCTGCTTCCTATTATCATCTGTGGACCTGAGCAAACTAGTTAATCTTTTTGAACCTTAGTTATCTCATTAGTAACAAGAGGTTACTAGGAGCTTTCAGCAGCGTCTGAGAGTTAAATGCGATCATCTCAGTGGAGGGCCTAACCCTCGGCTGGGCACACAGCACGGGCTCAGTGAACGGCGCATGTGCAGAGAGGTGGTCAGGGCACATTGTTAGAAGACAACGGGCAACTTTTTTTTCGTTTCCTGTTTTTGGCAACTTCAGTACAAAAAATTCAAGTTTCTGTGTCTCTCACCTCATACGAGACACGTGGTGGAGGCCTGCTGGAAGGCAGGGCACGGGAGAAGTAACGTGAAAGAAGGGGCCCAGCCATCATGGATCATGAGAGGGGAGGTTCTCCCCAGACAGACAAGGGCTCTTTCCCCTCCATCAAAGCCAACTGCTCAACCAGGATCTCAGAGCGCAGAAGAGAAGGACAGGAAGTGGGCTCTGACTGCACACAGGGCCATATCTGAAGGGGAGAGTCATGGGCGATGTCCATTCTACCTGGCCTGGGAACAGGGTTCTTTGGGCAATGGTGTCAACATGTATCAGGTGTCAGATTGATGGAGAGAGGAGAACTGGTCAGAATTTACCTTCTTCTGAGTTCCCTGTGGGCTTCTCCCTTACAGGGGACGTTTGTTTCCAGAGGAGAAGGACACAGACGCTAAGGCCAGAAGTTAGCTTCCAAAGCTTGCCGGGTCTGACAAGTGAGCTAAAGCTTTGGAATTTTGGGGATGTTGAAGCCTGAGGGAAATACTGGTGGCCCCACCTTACAGCCTGGTTCAATTCCCTGTGGCCCATCAGAAGTGATGGGTGGGCTCAGAGCCAGGCAAAAAGGGCTATGACCCACAGGTGGCTTGTGTGCAGGTGCAATGTTTCTAAAGGGACCCAGTGAAACTCTGGCCCTCAACAGACTTTACATTTCAAAAGTCCATTTTTACACAAGAACTTCCAGAAATGATTTGAAGAACTTTTCAATCTTCAGTTGGATCTACTGGTCATCAAGAAGGATTTCTTTGGGATATGAAGGGCAGTGTTCTTGCATTTGAATCTCGATGAGACAAAGCAGCTGATTAGTCACAGGGATTAGAATATGTCGGCTCTGGCCTATCAGGGAGCTTTAGAATAGGACCCTATTGACCCCTTTCTCTTCTGTAGCCTCTGCGACTTCTGTAGTTGGCTGAGATGTGATTTGGTCCAGGTTTGGGGAGGCTACTGCAGAGTTAGAGAGCTGGAGAGTGGCTCACTTGGCCAGTTGGGAGATGCCTCAGAATCATAATGGAGGCCAGTGTGAGATAGGCCCCAGGCCCCAGTCCAGCTCCAAAGCTGCCTTCCCCTGTGGTTTCCCATCCTTGCTTAGCTGCCTCATTTTGGGCTGTAACCCACAGGCACTGATCAGTTTTGACTGAGGCAGGTTTTAGATCTGGCTGGGTGTGAGGAAACAGTCCTTCTTGTAAGCCCTGGATCTAGTGGGCCTGGGATGAGCACCCACCCTAGAGTTCCAGCTGTAGCTCTTCCCATCACTGGGGCATCCAGTCTTAGTGGTGGGCTCCCGGCCTTAGATTCCTGATTGCACGCAGTTCCCCCACTGGGGTATGTAGGCTGCCTGCGTCCCTTCCCCTGAGGGCAGGATTCTCCATTGCCTCTAAGACCTGCTTCACCACAGAAGGAACCATGACTCAGTGCCATGCCCTTGGCCAGAGGACCCTACTGGCTCCCTGGCCCCTGAGCCCATTTCTCAAGATCCAGCCCTTGGGCCCAAGCGCAGGGTCCCCTTCCCCTGAGTGTGACAGTCTGCGAGAGGCAGTTCCCATCTCAGACTGCCTGCCTCCTCTCTCACAGCCTCAGGACCTGGAAACCCCAGCCCAAGGGGAGCTGGCCCTGAGATCCCAGAGCAATCCCCTTCGCTCCGCCTTAACCTTCTGCCTCACTAGGTAAGGAGCAGCTCGCACTCCCAGGGAAGCTGCTTCACATCTGGGCAGGAAAATGATCCCATTTTCAAAGGCTAGTTGGGGGCTGTGAGTTGTGTGGCCTCTATAAATCTGTGGCCAGGGAAGTGTCTGAAATCTCTCTCCAGGTCCAGGTCAGCTAATCGGAAGCCTGTCTACTTCAACACATACCAGATGTGCTTCATCGACACGGCAATCTGCTCTGTCCTCTGGACTGGAAAAGAAAAGCCCTCCGAAGTTGTCCTGCTCGAGGGGCAGCTCTACTCTTTTCTCTCCTAATGTTCACCCCTCCCCGATTCTCGCGCTGATTCCCCCTGCCCCACGTTTCCGAGGTGGGAGGAGGCGACGCTTCTCCTCCCTTCCAGGGCAGCATCCCTGCTCTCTAGCCCAGCCGCCTGGTTAGACCCCTGCCGGCCAGGCTGGGGGCCCAGCGCTTCTGGTCCAGCCTGGACTTGAAAGGGAAGCTGCCTCTGCAGTCACTTCTCACTTTGCTTCACATCCCATAATTTGCCAGATAACAAAGACGTGCTGAGCCCTGAAGTCAGACATCTTGGCAAAAATTGGTGCTGATACTTATTTCAAAATTTGGGTTGCTTGTCTTCCCCTCTGCTCTTCTGCCCTCTGCCCTCCCTGTTTCAGCACCGACCAGCTCATCATGCCCTCTGACATTCAGCTTTCTCCCTGGATCGCACCACAGGCTCTCCGAGGATGTGAAAGAAAAACCACAGTGAAGGTTAGAATGACTTTGAGATTCTTGGGCCAAAAGTACCAGCAAAGCACGAGCTGGAGTGCTCTTCTTGGCAGGAGGTGCAGGGCACAGTGTGATTGGGAGTGGCCAGGAAGTGACTGAGACAACCAGACAGGTGCTCAGAGGTGCTCTGTGGCCCCAGGCCACCTTCTAAGATCTAAGGATGTCAATTAGCCAGCAGGTCACATTTGATATGAGGAACACAGCAAAGGGAAAACACACACTCTTCACAGAGAATGATCAAGATGGTTGAGGGCCTGTCCTCTGAAGCTCTCAAGGAGTGGGCACTGGTCTCAGATTTGAAAGAATTGCCTACATGACTCGAATCAACCTTAAGTCATGAGGTCTGTGAGCTCACCCTAGGACCGGGTTCTTGAGCTTCCAGAAGGGCAGAATCCCTCCTCCTTGAGTTCACAACAAGCCTCAGGGTGGCAGGAATGAAGGGAAGGGGGCAACAGCCCTCCCTCAGTGTCAGCCCCCTGGATGGGGCTACCAGTTGGTCTGTGAGACCCAAGGAGGGAAGTGATCCCGGGCCAGTTGGCAGAGAGAGGAGTGTGTGCGAACAGAGGCCCCCCTGTAACTCTCACCGTGGGGCAACCCCTTCTGGCCTGGCCCTGGGCCGGTGCTGGCAGGGGCTGGGAGGGAAGAGGCAGCATCACCATGGGCCCAGGCAAGAGGCTGCTTGCTCGGGAGGCCCTGAGCTGGGAGGCTCCAGGACTGGATGTAGTCTTTCCCCACAGAGCCTTGACAGCTCCTGGGTCCCCCAACAGCCCCTCAGCTAATTCTCCCCTCCACCCCCAGCTCGACAGCATCCATACGTGTAGAAGACAATGAGGGGAGGCTGTGGGGAGAGTGCAGCCTCACACGGAGCCCCTGATCTCCCGGGACCCTTTCAGCCCCTCTGACTCATCTTCTCCATCCTGCTCAGCCTCTGCAGCCAGCTCTGCTTTAGCACAGCCCCCTGGCAGTGGGGAGCTGGGGAGGTACTGGAGGAGCCGGCCTTCCCGCTTCATTTCTGCCAGCTCCTTGGCACAGCAGCTGGGCGTGTAGGTCTCGTAGGTGTCATGAAAGGTGTTGTAGTCCACCTCATAGAAGCCCTTTTCCAAGGTGAGGACGGGCGTGAACCGGTGGCCCCAGAGCACCTCTGTGTCCATGTAGGAGCTCCGTGCTTGGCAAGTCATGCCTGGGGGAACAGAGGGCACATGTATTAGGAGCGGCCACAGCCATCTATCGCTTCATCGTCCATCCGTCCATCCATCCTCCATCCATCGTGTATCCATCCATCCAATCACCCACCAAACATTTGCTCAAGAGCTGCTTTGTGCTAAGTGTGATGGAGATATAAAGCTGAATAAGACACAGCCTTTGCCCTGGCGGAACTCAAGCTGTGGTGGAGGCAGCAAACTAGAAATCAACATGAAACATTCTGGAGTAGTTTCCTAGAGACTGGAGTGGATAATTCTGGAATAGCTGGAGCTAGGAACATGGTTCCTGAAAACAGCATTAAGGTCTAAAAGATTGAGACAAGAAAAGAGGCAGGAAAAGGATTTGAACGAAGATAAACTCAGAGTCAGTGAACGCGGAGAAGCTGACAGGCATTTAGAACACGTGGGGACTGTTTCTGGTAAACACACATGAGCAGAGGCGTCCTCACTCTCTCTCTCTCTCACGCACCCCCCCCCCCCCCCCCCCCCCACACACACAGCTCTGCTCTTCCATCTGAGCACGCTCTGGTGCCTCCATTCCCTGTCGGCTCAGCCCTGGCATGCCTGTGTTATTTTTGGGTGTTGCTTTCTCTCCAGAGAGGGAGGGCAGCTTTGCTTACGGATGAGGAAGCCTCTGTGCTCAGGGTCACAGGAAGCAGCTTTCTGATATTTAAGCTTCTGCCCGAGGAAGAAGCCAGCTTGTGCTCTGTGGGGACTGAAGGAGCAGGCTGCTCCAGCTCCCCAGCTTGGGCTTTCTCTGGCAGGGCAGCTCATACAAAGCAGACCAGCTCGAAGGCTGCTTCCCACCCATGTGTGCTCCAGCGCAGGGCAACCCCAACACACCCCACACACTGCGGGCTTACAGCCTGCTCTCTGCTCTGCTCCCGGGGGTGCTGCCTGGGCCAGGCCTCTCTGTTTAGTCCTTGCCCCCTATTGCCCAACAACACCCCCCCCCCAGCAGAGATGTAGGTGCCCAAGCTGGGCGCTGAGTGGCCTAGAGCCGGCTAGATGTCTGCTGGCGCCCCCAGGGGGCCTCAGGAAAGACAGTGGGACAGGACTTCTGTGGGAACTTTGGGCCAAGCCTCCTGGGGCTCTCCCTGCTCTTCTTCTGTCCGCCGTCTCAGGAGGTGGCGGTGGGCTGCCCCGTAGCTAGAGATCCCACCATGTCCCTGGCTGTCATCTCTCACTGCATTTGGGAAGGACAGAAGGCCGTCTGGGAGCCAGGTGCCATGCTTTACATCGGTTACTCCACTTCATCATTTAACCCCCAACAACCCTGAGGGATTTAGTATTCTCATTTTGCTGATAAGTGAAGCAACTTGCCCGCACTCACCAGGCAGGTTATAGCAGAGCTGTGCTAGTCCAGCCTCGGTCTGAATTCACAGCCCTTGCTTGGCTCCATAAGTATGGCAACCAATCCATTAACATCATTGAGATCAGAACAGATGCGGGAGGGCGGTCTCCTGCCCTTGGGACCCTGGGTCTCCCTGCAGTCCCAAGCACAGCAGCAAGGGTACCCCAGATCATGGGAGGGGACGAGGTCAACCAGATAGGGCAGATCAACTGCGGCCCACTGACTTTGAGGGAGACGTGAGAGAGGAGGCCGCTGGGCCAGGTTGGCACCCGATCCCCCCACTGCAGGTAGCCAGGAGGGCAGGGGGCAGTGGTGAGGCGTGGCTTTCCTATTTGTCCACATCTCTGAACTGACCCCTCCTTTGTGGCCCCAGAGTAGGGCTCTTCCTCCCAGAGTCTCAGCCCATACTCCAATCCTGAGCCCAGCACCAAGGGCAGCATGACCTGTGAGCCCCCAGCTCTGCTGGAGGAGGCTTCCTGTATCCCGACTGTGCTTACTCCCAGGGCCACCACAGCTGCCACCATATGCTGCCTGGCCAGGCTGCGGCCCCCAGCAGATGGCCATGCAGCCCCCTCTGCACCCGTCCCTGGAGCGTGCTCACACCCCCCAGCTGGGTTCCACAGGCTCTGAATGGCAAAGTTTGTGGATGCCTCTGTCTGAGTCTCCCACCCAGCAGCCAACTTCCCGAAAGGCTGGAAGGCTTGTTGGCCACCTTTGTGACAGGCCCCTGATATTTCAGGGGGCAGTGTAGTGTGGTAGGCAAAGCTCTAGATGTGGAAGTGAGAGACGTGTGTGAATGAAGTTTCTTCCTGTTTGCACAAAGCGGCATGGTGCAGTTTCCATGTCTGCAAAGGCTGACTGAAGCCAGCCCTTTGGTGGTGTTACAAGAACTAGAAAGATATGTGTGTGTCGTTCCGAGCATGACTGAGTTTCCTATAAGTCGTCATTAGGGCCAGACCAGCTGCTCAGTCTACTTGGTGAAAAAAAGAGAAAGGAGAGAGGAGGAAGAAAGGGAATAAGAAGAGGGTACAGGGTTTGGCTGGAGAGCTTTTGTCCCAGGAGGTCTGGCCACAGCAGTGGGGGAGGGAACTCGGGCTCCCTGGAGCCCCACACAGAGCTTGGCCTCGGCGGAGGAGTGGTGGAGCTCGCGGCCACCGGCTCGGTAGCTGAGCAGCAAGGTGCCAGGCTGGCAGCCACGAAGAGGGCATTTCTTGGGCATATGTGGATGTGGGTGCACTATTTTCTGCATGCCCTGTGTTCACTGAGCCAGCCTTCCACAGGGCAGCTGAAGGGCAGATTGCTGGTGGTGGGGTGGGGGTGGGGGGTGATGAGGGGTTGTGCCCAGCCAGAAGAGCTGCTCCCGCGGGCCTGGCGCACAGGTTTATCTCCAAAAAGAGGCTTCTGTGATGTCGGGAATCCTTGAGTTTGGCAAATGCTGCACCCTGTCCTTTGCTCATGAAGTAATTCACGATGGGGAAAGACACCATGAAGTCCCACGTAAAGAAGCCAGTTCACCCTTGTTGAACCCTGTGTTTCTTGAAGTTATCTGATCACAGAGCTCTTTTTGGGTAGATAGCTGCTCCAGAATGGGGTTGGGGCATAGTGTAGCTTGCTGGACATCAGTGCCGGCTTTGGGGTCCCCCTGCCTTGATGTGCATTCTGGCTCTACGATTTAGCAGCACTTGCTCTTGGGCAAATAACTTGCCTGTCTGTGTCTGTTTCTTTATCTGTAAGTTAAAGAAAACTATCTCACGGGGTGTGGGAGAGCATTAAATGAAATATTGTATGTTTAAAGTTTAGACCCGTGCTTGGAAGTTGGGAAGGTTCAATAAATATGGCTGTTATTACTCCATCTTGATTAAAAATACTCCTCAGATCACGAGTTAGAGTCTGGGCTGGTTGATTGTGCCATCCAGGTTCTCAGGCACAAACTTCAATCTTCTGGATATGTACCTATCGCTGGGACTTTTGGAGTCATGGCGGCCTAATCTTGTGGATGTGGTAAGGGCAAAGGAGGATAAAGTGTCTTACCTGTTGCCTCCACCATCCCTTCTAGAATGACCACGACTTCAAACTCCTCCTGGTCCAACTGGGCCCGAGACATCTCCCAGAAGGGGCTCTTCTCGTTGATCTCGTGGGAGATGATGAGTGGCGATACCAGGAAGAGACGATCATCTCCAGTGTCGAAACCCACATTAATGTCAGTCTGGTTCAAGGGGATGAACTCCCCTTCTTTGGTCTGCCGGGACTTGATGAGCTTGGCGCGGATAGAGGCCTCCACAATGTGGGAATTGCGAAGGTCACCCACCCGGAACATGAGGCAGAGCTTCTCATCCCGCATGGAGATGACCGCGTTGTTGGAAAACATGAGGGTCTCCGCTCTCTTCTTTGGCTGACTGATCTTGACAAACATGCACCCCACCATGAAGGCATTGACAATGGAGCCGAGGATGGCCTGGACCAAGAGGAGTATGATGCCCTCGGGACACTTCTCTGTGATCACTCGAAAGCCATACCCGATGGTAGTTTCAGTCTCAATGGAGAACAGGAAGGCAGACACAAAGCCACTAAGGTTTTCAACACAAGGAATCCACTCTTGATCACCAACATGGTCCAGATCGCCCCGGATATAAGCAATGAGCCACCAAATGAAACCAAAGAACAGCCAAGTGATGGTGTAGACCATAGTGAAGACAAGCAGGTTGAAGCGCCACTTGAGGTCCACCAGGGTAGTGAAGAGGTCACTCAGGTACCGATAGGTCTCTTGGACGTTGCCATGGTGGACATTGCACTTGCCACTCTTCTCCATGTAGCGCTGGCGGGGCTTCTTGCCTTCTGCCAGCAGGCGAGTGCGGTCTGTGGCAATGGGGATGTAATCGCGGGCCTGTTTGGGAATCTTCTTCGGGTCCCTGGGAGTGACTCCAATCTCCATATCCTGGTTCATAGCATTCCTAGAATCGCCAGCCATAGCTGGGAGATGTGGAGTTTAAAAAAGACAGGATCAGTGAAGTAGACTGTTCTGATTCACAGAAACACAAGACTTCAAGGTCACTCCTGCCCTGTTCTCTCAAAGGCATATCATCTAGTGTCCAGTAGACCAGACTGTGGAATTCTCAAGGGCAAGGACCATGTTTTCTTATATTATTGGCTCGTATACCTGGCGCCTAGTACCGGTGCTAGTATATAATGGAAGCTCAATAGTTGTTTGTTTATTGAATAAATGAACATTTCCTACATGCAAACTGCACGTTAAGCATTTAAAGGGTTTAAGGGAATCTGGGAGCAATTAAAAAAATTGCAAGAATTTTTTAAATATAGGAACTGCCACTTCTTGCCACCACAATGACCCATTGGAGTTCAATCTTGTCATCTCCATTATATAAGTACTATAACATTGTGTATATTTCTCATGGTGTCTTTCCCTGCGTTCGAGGGTGAGCTCCCCAAGGGCACAATTTTGTGTCTGTTTTCTTCTCTAACAATTTCTGAACACCCAGAGCGTAGCCTGGCACATACTAGGGACTTAAAAAGTACTTATTGAATAAATGGGCGAACAAATAAGAAAACAGTCCCAAATAGGTTAAATGTCACCCGGGCCACCCAACAAGTAAGTGACAGAGCTGATCTCTGGATTCTTGCTTGTCAGGCCCAAAGCCTGTGCTCTTCCCTTTGTCCCTCTTGGTCTCCCTTCCTTTCAACTGGGATCTTAGCAGCAGACAGAAAGGAAAAGGCCGCGTGAGTCTAATTCACCCTGTGGTCACTCCCACCGTCTGGGTGGGCCGTCTGTGGTCAGCTGAGCGCTTACTGACATGACAAACCGCTGTGTAGACCCACCATTAAAACTTTTGATGCAATAATTTCCTGTCCTCTAAGAAATTGAGGTGGGCAAGATAGTAATGCCCAAGGTTTTCGAAAGGGCTACAACTCATATGTGGAAGCTAAAAACACCCCACGAAACCCACAGATGTAAACAACAGATTGGTGGTTCCCGGAGGCAGGGGCTCGGGTGTGCGAAATGGGTTAGGTGGTTGAGAGGTACAAATTTCCAATGACAAGATAACAAAGTCCTGGGGATGTAACGTACAGCATGGAGACTATTGTTAACAATACTATGCTGTGTATCTGAAAGCTGCTAAGAGAGCAGGGCTTCAGAGACCTCATCACAAGAAAAAAAATGTAACTTTGTGGTGATGGATGTTAACTAAACGTACCGTGGTGATCATTTCACAACATACACATATATCAAATCGTTATGTTGTATACCTTAAACTAATACATGGTTATATGTCAATTGTACCTCAATAAAAAATAACCAAAAAAGGCTGTCAAATGTTTTTAGAGCATATGCCACACTTTAAAGAAATACCTCAAAACTTGGAGTACTCAGTCTACTGTTTTTCTGATACTGAGCTCACACCCATTTAAGACGCCTTAAGACTCTAATCAAGCTAGGAAAGACCATGAGAATCTCTGCAGCTAATAACAACTGCTAAGAAATGTATATCCTTCCGCTCATTTATAATCTTCACAAAGAAGCTGTTAGACAAGTACTGTTATTCTCGCTCCGATTTTCAGATGAGGAAAATGAAGGTTGAGTAGTAAGTGCTGAGTTAGTTTGGGACCTAGGTTCATCTGGCTCCAGCCCCAGGGCTTACAGCACCCACCATACAGGCCTGAGGACATTGATGTTCTGTGGCTCGTGTGTAGATCGATGAGCTGCTCCCAGGCACCTCTGGGGGTGCTATTATTCAGCTCTTCTTCATCTTCTAATCAAGCTTTTCTTGATTTCACAGGTACTCCCCTTCCCAGGAAACTGTGTCCCTGATAGAACAACCCGGATTAATATTCTATAAACCATGCAGCCAACTGCCTCACTGACGAACGAGGAAGATTTCGCCCACTGAGGGAAGTCAGATGACCTGGCAGACCTTTCCCTCTGCTGCCTGGGCGGCTGCAGCAATTTCAAGGTAACCTCTACAACACAGTGCTGAAGTCATCAGAAGCGCTGTTTGTCTCAGACATCCGTTGGCCACTTCCCATTCTGCACAGGGCCACCTGCTCCCTGCTCCCTGCTCCCTCACGTGGCAGTTACAAAGATAAATGAAACAAGGAGGGAAATGCTTGGTGCCGCTTTGCAGAATCCCAGGCATGAATCTGCTCTACCCCTAGGTGGGAGACTGTTGACTGAAAACTCAGTCAGAGATGCCCAGAAACAGTGGAAAATCCCGAGGCTCTGTGTGCTCCCGGGGACCCCAACCGTTGGAACCCACATAGGGGCCTGCCAGGAGGGCTGCCCGTGGACTCCGGAACCACTGACACTGGGCAGGGCCGGCGCAGCCCTGGCGAGAATGAGTCATCAGCCAGCGCTCCTGGGAAAGCACCATCTCCTGCCCTCAGCTCTTTTGGGAGAACAGCTTTCTGCTGATTTTCTGCACTGTTTCCTTCTTTATTTTTAAACATACTTTCATACGTTCTTGTAGGAGAACGCCTTGCGCCGTACTAGAAACAGAAAAGGTTTTCTAGGACACCTCAGCCAAGGTCTGAAAACTTTTTGTGTCCAGCAGACAGGAGAGAGAGGTTTACTTCTGATTCGATCTTGGGGTAGATTCTCCAGGGGCTGGAATCACCGCACACGCTATTCCTCGCTCAACCCAGAGTGAGATCTGGATTCCAGCTCCACTTTCAACAAACTAGCTCTGTGATCCTCTGCTATAAATCTCAGATGATATGCTCTGCCCCTCTCTGCTGGGGGCCGGTATGGAGATCCAGGGAAAGAGGATATGAATACAAATGTAAACCTAAGTATACATTAAATATATACTCATCAACTCTCTTAGAATTGACACTTAATGCAACGTCCCATTAAATCCATTTTAAAGATGGAGAAAGAGGTGTGGACCATGTAAGTCAAGTATCTCAAGCCCCAGTGGGCGATGTGCAGGGCAGGCATTGAGTGACAGCCTCGACCACCCGGATTTCTTCTAAGAGTGAGTGAAATGCCCATCTTAGAACTCTTGGGCTCCAGTGCTGTGGGCCCATCAAGTCAAAAGAATTGTCCGGGACAATGGAGATGAGCTTCTTGAATCAGATTTTCAAGATCCACTCTATTAATTTACGCATCTGTCCAACAAGCATATATTGCAGAATGACAGTGGTCCAGCTTCTGTGCTAAGAGCTGGAGATAGAGCAGTGAACAGGACGATTGCAGAGCCAGCCCTCATGTGCTTTATAACTAGCATTGCCGCTGAACCCAGGCTCTGTGCAGAGTGGCCTGTGGGGAGAGAGGCAGGCAGAAAGGCTCTGGCCAGGCCAAGTACTGTGGCCGCTCCCTGCAGGACTGGGCGAAGGCACTGACTTGAGCAAATCCTGCGCAACCTCACCCCCGTTACTGCTCTTCATCTTTAATCCTCTCCCGTGTCCCTGAATGGGAAGCTGCGCTGAGACACAATAAAAGCTCTCGAGGGGGACAGAGCTTAAAGTCCAGCCAAGTGGTTTAACCTCTTTGATATAAAAACACAAGTGGAGAAAGAATCAAAAGAGGCAAAAATCAAAGGAAGTTGTATTTCATTAGTGAATCTGACATCCATTTAAACGGACCCCTGTATTAAGAATTCCACCCCCACCCCTGGCCTGTGAAGAAAACTGTGTCACAGGGGTGCTCCAGAAAGTCAGGGGTCACGGACACAGGACATAGGACACAGCTGCTGGATAGGAACTGCACTTCAGGGTCAACAGGGCTTCCTGGGCTGGGAGCCTGGTCTCAGACTCAGTTTCCCTACTGTGAAATGGGAATAATTTCCTCCTTTCTCTCTTCTATGTGCTGAGTCAAAGTCTGCGTCCTGAGGTTTGGGCTGAGGGAGGAGGAGGTTGGAGGAAGAGTGACGGAGGAGGACAGACTCGTCTCAGATGGAGACATTTGTATACTGTTCTACATGAACCCATATGGTTGTACTTGTTGTTAAAATACGAAAATATTCCAAACTCATTGGTGAACAGGCTGCCTCAGTGCCCCCAAGGCCTCCAAGATTGGCAGGGAGTGTTAAAGGTGTCATGCATCGAGTATGTACAGGTATAGAGAGGGCACAGGAAAGCAGGAAGAATTCTAGATGCCCTCACGATTCCTGCCTCCATATGCACTCCCTGTCTAGTCCCCAGACTTGGGGGTGGGACACTCACGCCTGTGATTAGGTTGTGTTATGGCACAGTTAACTTGAAGGCAGGGAGGTCATCTGGGGTGAGCCAGACCTAACCAGATGAGCCCACAAAGGGACTGGGCTTTTCCTGAAGCAGGAGATTAGAAGCATGAGAGGAATCAGACAACAGGGACGGTCCCTTTGCTAGCTTTAAGAATGGAGGGGCCACATGGCAAGGAGTGTGGGCGAGCTCTAGGAGCAAAGAGCAGCCTCTAGGTGAGAGGAAACAGGGACTTCAGTCCTGTAATCACAGAGAACTAAACTCTGCCAGAACCACGGGAGCTTGGAAGAGGCCCTGAGCTCCAGAGGAGCGCGCCGCTTGCTGACACTGGATTTCAGCCTCCTTAGGCCCTGAGCAGAGAACACAGTCAGGTTGTGCCTGGACTTCTGGCTTGCAGAACTGTGAGCTAGTAAACGGCGTTGGTTTGAGCCATTAGGTCTGTAGTCACTTGCCATGGCAGAAATCTAAAGCTAACGCAGGGTAGAAGGGGAGCCAGGTAAGGAATAATTAGGAAAGCAGACGCTGGCAGCAGACGGCCTAGCTTCCTATTTTACCTTCAGCTGAGGGGTTTTTGGGGAAGTTACTTCTCTGAGCCTCAGTTGCTTTTTCTGCAAAATGGGGATGATAACAGTGCCAAGCAAAGAGGTGGCTGTGAAGACGAAGAGAAAGGTGTAGCACAGGGCCTGGCTTAGGGAGCCCTCCTGCGTGGTCGCTATTATTACCTTCGCTCCAGGGCCGGGGTGGAAGACGGGAAGGGAGGCAGGGGTGCTTCAAGCAAGTCAAGGATGTGGAAGGAGAACCAACAGGTCCCTGGTGCCCACGATGCCTCAGCATAATGCTTCATGGCTTCATTTCGCTTACTCCTAAAGGGGGGCATGTGTGCATCTTACAAAGGGGGAACCCAGAAGAGAGCTTAAATCATCTGCCCAAAGTCCCGCAGCAGCTGCTGGGGAGCGGCTCCGAGCACAGCTCTCTGGATCCCACAGTGGCTGCCGAGGAGGAGCAATGGCTGCTTGGAGAGGTCTTGGATGGTTCCCGTCTCTGCAGGATCCTGGCTGGGAACCCCTCCCTCAAGAAGCTCTGCCTGCAGAACTTTCTAAGAACTCTAGCTTTTGTCCCTTCCACACTGAGGCAGAGGCTGTCCCGGTGCTCAGATCCGGCGTTTCTCCTGTGCCTGACCTGCCTCCTCCGTGCCGGGGCTTGCAAGAGTCTGCTCGACTGCTCCTGGGTTCCTGGACCCCACCCCCCCCCCCCCCCCCCCCCCCCCCCCCCCCCCCCCCCCCC
>NC_060280.1:74966249-74970913 GCF_021613505.1 Equus quagga | reverse complement strand
TAGGGATTGCCGGAGATCTCGGAGAGGACCGGGGCTGGGGGAACTTTCAAAGTCCGGCTCTGCGACCCGGAGGGGAAGCGCCGGAGTTCCGCCCGGGCAGCAGACAAAACTCTCTGTCTGCCATTAGCAGAGGGGCCACACCCAGCCTTCACGGCACCGGGAGAGGCCCAGAGAGAATCCCAGAGGGAGGGGCGACCCCCAGCTGCCGTTGCCCACCCTGTGGGACTAGGGATAGCCGGAGATCTCAGAGAGGACTGGGGCTGGGGGGAGTTCCAGAGACTCAGCTTCGTAGCCTAGGGGGAAACCCTACAGGCTCACAGCAGCCTTAGGGAAAGCCTCTGCACACCACCAGTAGAAGGCACCCAGTCGCCAGCCACAAGGCTGGAAGACCCCAGGGCAAAAGCAGCATAGCTAGGTGAACTAACCACAGACTGTAGAAGATGCCAATAGCTCTCCTGCAACCCATAAAGGACAAGTGAGATTTTGTGGGTGCCGTCAGCAACGGAGCGACAAATATAAGTGATCCCACCCCTGGCCGCTGGAAAAGCCCATAACACCGCTGCAGACCCCAAGGAGAGAGCACATCTAGGTGGGCTGCAACAGTAGGCACCAGCAGCCTGAAGCCCCCCTGTGACGGCACCCACGGCAGAGGAGGGAATCCAAAGGGCCACTGTGGCTACGAAGAGGGGCCCAGGCCCAGTTAGCAACTGCGGACAGGGTTCCTGGTTGGTGCAGTATAAACAGCTGCTCCCCCACCGCAGCAGCTGAAACAAGTGAAAGGAGCAACTAAACTCTATCTCCATGCGGAGGCACAAATCAACAACATCAAGCAATATGAAAAAATACATTAAATCTCCAGAACAGAAAGAAAGTAACAAATACAGAGAAAGCAATCCCAAAGAAAATGAGATATATAACCTAAATGATGATGACTTCAAAACAGCCATCATTAAGATTCTCAATGAGTTAAGAGAGAATTCTGACCGACAACTCAATGAGTTCAGGAGCTATGTCACAAAAGAGTTTGATACGATAAAGAAGAACCAAACAGCAATATTGGAAATGAAGAACACAATAGAGGAGATTAAGAGAAATCTAGATGCTCTGAACAGTAGGGCCGATAATATGGAGGAAAGAATTAGCAATTTGGAAGATGGCAATATAGAATTGCTGCAGGCAGAGGAGGAGAGAGAAGCAAGACTAAAAAGAAATGAAGAAACTCTCCGAGAATTATCAGACACAATTAGGAGATGCACCGTAAGGATTATAGGTATACCAGAGGGAGAAGAGAAGGAGAAAGGGGCAGAAAGCCTATTCAAAGAAATAATGGCTGAGAACTTCCCAAATCTGGTGAGGGAGATGGATCTTCAGGTGACAGAAGTCAATAGATCTCCAAACTTTATCAATGCAAGAAGATCAACTCCACGGCATATAGTAGTGAAGCTAGCAAAAGTCAACGACAAGGAGAAAATACTAAGGACAGCCAGGCAAAAGAAACTAACCTACAAAGGAACCCCCATCAGGCTATCAGCAGATTTCTCAGCAGAAACTTTACAGGCTAGAAGAGAGTGGAATGATATATTCAAAAATCTGAAGGACAAAAATCTACAGCCGAGAATTCTCTACCCAGCGAAAATATCCTTCAAATACGATGGAGAAATAAAAACTTTCCCAGATAAACAAAAATTAAGGGAGTTCATTGCCACAAAACCTCCTCTTCAGGAAATCCTCAGGAAAACCCTCATTCCTGAAAAATCCAAAAAAGGAAAGGGGCTACAAAACCAAGAGCAGAGGAGATAAGTAGAAGGACAACAACAGAGAGTAGCAGCTCTACATCAGAACAGATTAAACCATGGGACGAGAAACAAAGGAAACTGAAGAAAACCGGAAAACAAGACACAAAATGGGAGTGGTAGGCCCCCACGTCTCAATAATCACTCTAAATGTAAATGGATTGAACTCCCCAATCAAAAGACACAGAGTGGCAGGATGGATCAAAGAACAAGATCCAACAATATGCTGCCTCCAGGAAACACACCTCAGCCCCAAAGACAAACACAGACTCAGAGTGAAGGGATGGAGAACAATACTCCAAGCTAATAATGAACAAAAGAAAGCAGGTGTCGCTATACCAATATCAGACAAGGTAGATTTCAAAGCAAAACAGATAAAGAAAGATAAAGAGGGACAGTATATAATGATAAAAGGGACTCTCCACCAAGAAGACATAACACTTATAAATATATACGCACCCAACACAGGAGCACCAAAATTTGTAAAGCAACTCTTAATAGAACTAAAAGAAGACATCAACAACAATACAATAATAGTAGGGAAACTCAACACACCATTAACACCAATGGACAGAACATCCAGACAGAAAATCAACAAGGAAATAATAGAATTAAATGAAAAATTAGACCAGATGGACTTAATAGATATATATAGAACACTTCATCCAAAAACAGCAGGTTACACATTCTTCTCAAGTGCACATGGAACATTCTCAAGGATTGACCATATTTTGGGAACCAAAGCAAACATCAATAAATACAAGAGAGTTGAAATAATATCAAGCATCTTTTCTGATCATAATGCTATTAAACTAGAAATCAACTACAAGAAAAAAGCAGAGAAAGGTGCAAAAATGTGGAGACTAAACAACATGCTTCTCAACAAACAATGGATCATTGAAGAAATTAAAGAAGAAATCAAATTTTATCTGGAGACTAATGAAAATGAGAACACGACATACCAAATCATTTGGGATGCAGCAAAAGCAGTCCTAAGAGGGAAATTCATCGCAACACAGGCTCACCTCACTAAACAAGAAAAAGCTCACATAAGCAACCTCAAACGACACCTAACAGAACTAGAAAAAGAAGAACAAACAAAGCCCAGAGTCAGTAGAAGGAGGGAAATAATAAAAATAAGAGCAGAAATAAACGATATTGAAACAAAAAAGACAATAGAAAGGATCAATGAAACAAAGAGTTGGTTCTTCGAAAGAATTAACAAAATTGACAAACCCCTAGCCAGACTCACCAAGAAAGGAAGAGAGAAATCGCAAATTAATAAAATCAGGAATGACAGAGGAGAAATCACAACAGATACCAATGAAATACAAGAGATCATAAGAGAATACTATGAAAAACTATATGCCAACAAATTGAACAACCTGGAAGAAATGGACAAATTCCTAGACTCCTACAATCTCCCCAAACTGAATCAGGAAGAAATGGAGAATCTGAATAGGCCAATCACAAGTAAGGAAATAGAAACGGTAATCAAAAACCTCCCCAAAAATAAGAGTCCAGGACCAGACGGCTTCTCTGGAGAATTCTACCAAACATTCAAAGAAGACTTAATACCTATTCTCCTCAAACTGTTCCAGAAAATTGAGAAAGACGGAGAACTCCCTAACACATTCTATGAAGCCAACATCACTCTGATCCCCAAACCTGACAAGGACAACACAAAGAAGGAGAACTACAGGCCGATATCACTGATGAACATAGATGCAAAAATCCTCAACAAAATTTTGGCAAACCGATTACAGCAATACATCAAAAAGATTATACACCATGATCAAGTGGGATTTATACCAGGGACACAGGGATGGTTCAACATCCGCAAGTCAATCAACGTGATACACTACATCAACAAAATGAAAAACAAAAACCACATGATCATCTCAATAGATGCAGAGAAAGCATTCGACAAGATCCAACACCCATTTATGATAAAAACCCTCAGTAAAATGGGTATAGAAGGAAAGTACCTCAACATAATAAAGGCCATAATGATAGACCCACAGCCAACATCATACTCAATGGACAAAAACTGAAAGCCATCCCTCTGAGGACAGGAACAAGACAAGGGTGCCCACTTTCACCACTCCTATTCAACATAGTACTGGAGGTGCTGGCCAGAGCAATTCGGCAGGAAAAAGAAATAAAAGGAATCCAAATAGGTAATGAAGAAGTGAAACTCTCGTTGTTTGGAGACGACATGATCTTATATATAGAAAACCCCAAAGAATCCACAGAAAAACTATTAGAAATAATCAACAACTACAGCAAAGTAGCAGGGTATAAAATTAACGTGCATAAATCAGTAGCATTTCTATACACTAACAATGAACTAACAGAAAAAGAACTCAAGAACTCAATCCCATTCACAATCGCAACGAAAAGAATAAAATACCTTGGGATAAACTTAACCAAGGAAGTGAAGGATCTATACAATGAAAACTACAAGACTTTCTTGAAAGAAATTGGCGATGACATAAAGAGATGGAAAGACATTCCTTGCACATGGATTGGAAGAATAAACATAGTTAAAATGTCCATACTACCTAAAGCAATATACAGATTCAATGCTATCACAATCAGAATCCCAAGAACATTCTTCACAGAAATTGAACAAACAATCCTAAAATTCATATGGGGCAACAAAAGACCACGAATTGCTAAAGCAATCCTGAGCAAGAAAAACAAAGCCGGCGGAATCACAATCCCCGATTTCAAAACATACTACAAAGTTACAGTGATCAAAACAGCATGGTACTGGTACAAAAACAGGTCCACAGATCAATGGAACAGAATTGAAAGCCCAGAGATAAAACCACACATCTATGGACAGCTAATCTTCGACAAAGGAGC
>NC_060280.1:74939946-74965849 GCF_021613505.1 Equus quagga | reverse complement strand
ATTGAAACAAAAAAACAGCTCACTAATTGGGAAAAAATATTTACAAGCCACTTATCCGACAAAGGGTTAATCTCCATAATATACAAAGAACTCACACTGCTTAACAACAAAAAAACAAACAACCTGATCAAAAAATGGGCAGAGGACATGAACAGACATTTCTCAAAAGAAGATATGAATATGGCCAATAGACACATGAAAAGATGTTCATCATCGCTAATCATCAGGGAAATGCAAATCAAAACTACACTAAGATATCACCTTACACCCGTTAGATTGGCAAAAACATCCAAAACCAAGAGCGACAAATGTTGGAGAGGTTGTGGAGAAAAAGGAACCCTCATACACTGTTGGTGGGAATGCAAACTGATACAGCCACTATGGAAAACAGTATGGAGATTTCTCAAAAAGTTAAAAATAGAAATACCCTATGACCCAGCCATCCCATTACTGGGTATCTATCCTAAGAACCTGATATCAGAAATCTCAAGAGTCCGTTGCACCCCTATGTTCATCGAAGCATTATTTACAATAGCCAAGACGTGGAACCAGCCTACATGCCCAGAAACTGATGACTGGATAAAGAAGATGTGGTATATATACACAATGGAATACTACTCAGCCATAAAAAAAGACAAAATTGGCCCATTCACAACAACGTGGATGGACCTCGAGGGTATTATGTTAATCGAAATAAGCCAGTCAGAGAAAGACGAACTCTATATGACTCCACTCATAGGTGGAAATTAGTATACTGATAAGGAGATCTGATCGGTGGTTACCAGGGAAAAGGGGGGGTGGGGGGAGGGCACAGAGGGGGAAGTGGTGTACCCACAACATGACTAACAAAAATGTACAACTGAAATCTCACAAGGTTGTAATCTATCATAACATTAATAAAAAAAAAAAAAAAGAATGGCAGCACATTTAACATGTGCTAAGTACTTTTAAATCATTAGCGCAACTGATTCTCACATTTCACCCATGAAGTACCTATGAGACTTCCAAATGGAGAAGTCCAGAAGATGTTTATTTCAACATGAGCCTGCAGTTCTCAGAGAGCTCAGGGATGGAGAAATAAATATGGACTTTACCTGCACACAGGTGGTGTTTAAAGACCACTGCCTCTCAAAGTTTAATATGCAGGACCCACCTGGGGGGGTTTGCTAAAATGCAGATTCTGAGTCTGAGGTCTGGAGTGGGGCCTGAGAGCTTGCCTTTCTAACAAGCTCCCAGGTGATACAAATACTACTGGTCCACAGACCACACTTTGAAGGGAAAAATCTGGAACAGGAGTTGACAAACTAGTCAGAAGGCCAAATCTGGCCCATGGCCTGTTGTACATCAAGCAAGCTGAGTGGTATTCTCATTTTTAAAGGGGTTATTAAAAAAAAGAAAAGAAAGAATATGCAACAGGGACCATTTGCGGCTCATAAAGCTTAAAATATTTACTCTCTGGTCCTTTTCAGCAAAAGTTTGTCAACCCCTGATCTGGAGTATCATCAGGGACAGGGTGAACAGCCAAACTAGAGAGAGAGGAGGCAAACCGTCATGACTTCCAAATCACAGGACAAGTTTGGGCAGGGACAATAAAAGCCTAATGCTCTGCATCTATGCTAACGCTGATGCCAGGAAGACGGCGAGCCCTGGAAGGATGAGCTGAGTGCGCGCGAGGCAGTGCTGGGGAAAGGCAGAGGGACACCTGGGGTTCTGAATGCGGAAGGGAAGGGGAGCCGTGGTGAGCCGACAGCCCCAGCTTCTTTCAGTGCTTAGCTTAGAAAGACGACAAAAAGAGAAAGGCAGGGCAGCGGTCACACCACCTGCGAGCAGTACCACAGAAGTACTGAAAAAAGAAGGAAAAAAGGAAAGGCTGTGAATTCTACAGGGTTGCTCTGTGGAGCAGAACCTTCTGGATTTTGGCTGGGAGTGAGGAAGGTGGATAAAGGGCTGGCGGAAGGCAAGGGAAAGAGGCGGCAGCAGAATGGTGGCCCCAGAGCCCGTGGTTTCAGGGCTGCCCTGAGAGGTGTTGGGCTACAGGGCCTTCTGTCGTGCTCTGCCACCCCGTGTGGAGGAATACATTTGCTTAAATGTCAACACCCGAGAAAGAAACACAGCTGTCCACTTCCATCAACTTGAACCAATCAGTCGGGCTCTCTTTCAATGGAGGGCCAGGCTGTTCTGCTTTCAGTTCTGAAAGGTTTGCTTGTCTCACCTCAAGTGTTCACATACATTTCCAAGGACAACAACAGCACCCTTTCTTAGGGGTGCAGAAGACACTAAATCTATCGAAAAGGCTGTGGCAGGATATCTGGAAAGCCAAAGTGTTCTTAAATGCTGGAGGACAAATAAAAAGACAGAAGGATTTTACAAAACTGCCGTGTGCTGCAAAGCAGATCCCAGAATTTCCTGGTGGGAAGGAACCTCCACAGTCAGGCAGCCTCCCTCACGCTTCCCACAAGCCTGCCTACTCAATCCAAGCAGCGAAAGGAGAACGCTGGCGGCACGCCCAGCTCTGGGCATGGGCTAGTCTTCTTCTTAATATATTAAAAAATACTTGCAATCAAAAACAAATCTCTGCCTTTTAACTCATGAATTCCTGCCCTTCTCAAGTACATACCCCTCGATTACATCCAGTGTCTCCCTGACTAGGAACCGAGTTCCTTCAGGGAAGTAACTGGTCTTTGCAGCACCCAGCACACTGGTCACTCCACAGCAGTGTGCTGAGCAAGTCCACAATCTTAGTTTCTCTGCCACCTACTGGCTGTGTGATCTTGGACAAGGTACTTAACGTTTCAAAACCTCAGTTCCCTCCCTTGTAAAACCCTATCACGACAGGCTATTCTGTGGATTAAATATGATCATACACGTAGACTACTTAGAATGGTGGTCTGCACAACATAAGGGTTAGCAAGTGCTGACAATCATTACTACTCAGTCAAGAGAGGAACCTGTCCTAGCCCATGAATCACACCCCCTCCCCAAAACACACCACACCAGAGCAGGGTTTCTCCCCCTCAGCACTGTTGGCATTTCTCTGTTGTGGGGCCCATCCTATGTTTTATAGGACATTTAGCAGCATCCCTGGGCTCTACTCTCTAGGTACCAGCAGCACTCCGTCCTCCCCAGATCTGACAAGCAAAAACGTCTTCAGAGATTGCCAAATGTCTCTATGTGGCGAAATTCCCTCCTCCTTCCATTAAGAACTACTGCACTAGAATATGCAAATCAGTTATCAGGGGCAGCCACCACACCCCCTAATTTCCCAGCACCCCACTCTCCCCACATGTAGCCACCTCAGCCCTGACTAGCTCACCACTCAGTTGCCTTGGAGGGAACAGGTGATAGGTGCTGTAGATATCATTGGAGAACTGTAACTGGAGCTCAGGGCTGCCGTTCAGGAGCTGGGCCACCTGTTCCACCTGAAATGGCGTCTTCTCCAGGATCACAACGGCATCCTCTCCATCCCCATCCCCATCGGCCTCATTCACCTGCGGGCAGAGACACCATCAGTGGGCTCAGGAGCAGAGCCACAGGTGAGGCCTGGAGAGCAGAGGCTGAAGTTCTTGGGGCCCCAGAAACTCCCACACTTGGGATTTCCTTCCCTGTAGCCTTCCCTCTGGGCAAGTCTACCCAATGGTACTCATGTTTCTTCTCCCAGAGGTGGCACCTCATTAACCCAAATCTTTGTGGCAGTGCTCACATCTTTCTTCTCAAAGATGCAAAGCTTCTCAGCCGTCGTCTATTTTAGGCTCACAAGACCTGTGTCAAATTCTTCCATTTTACAGATGAAGAAACTGAGGTCTAGAGGGATTATGTGACTTGCCCAAGGTCACATGAACAGTCGATGTTGACACAGAAACTAGTATTTGAGTATCCTAACTCACTCTTAGCTCAAAGGTTCTCATGGTTAAAACTTTAGTGGGTGACGCAGACTGAAGACAGGTGAGGCTGAGAGAACCAGACAGAACCTTGTAAAAGACAAAAGACGCAGAGAGAGGCACAGAAGCCTAGGCCCAGGTCCCCCTGATCCCCCCACAATGAAAGCTCCTGCTAGGAGTTCTGGGGAACCCTAATACCTTGGCTTGGCTTGGCCTCCTCACTAGCTTCTGGATGGCCTCCAGTGTCTCCTCAGTCCCTGCTAGAGAGCTGAGCACATAGTATCAGAGCCAGCTGTGCATATCTGTATACCCCAAGATACTGTGCACTCCTGAACATCAGGGATGGTAACTTTCATCTCTACATCCCCAGAACCTCGCTCAGTTCTGGGCTGTCAGTGCATGATCCGTGGAATTGAATTACCAATGTAATAAACTGTCTCCTCTGTTAGGGCTGAAGTCCTGTACAGCAGGGATCATATCTCCTACAGTCTCTTTGTCGTTCCCAGAGGCATGGATGAACAAGACGGTCCAGCAACATTGACTGGGTTCCTAGCACCTTTATAGGTTGAATGAATAAATGAATGGGTTGGAGAATTTAACACGTGATTTTTTAGTCTGTAATACACTGTACAAGGGTCAATTATTCACAGTAAAGGAGAAACTAGTAAAATCAGCCCTATGTGTGTTAATTTCCTTAATTCCACGGGGGATCTTGTCTCTTCCACGCCCTCCTCCCCCATGCATGGTAGTGGTGCACTCTTCCTCCCCCGCAAGTAACGCGACTGGTACTTTCCGGCAGAATTCTGAAAAAGATCCGCCTCCCAGGCTATGACTGGTTCACTCCTACCCGCATCCACCATCCCGGGCTGCCTAATGGTACCTTCCCGTGTAGGAAGATGATTTTGTCCCGCGCGGATTCCCTCAGCACTTTTTTCACTCTAAAGCTGGAGAAAGGTAGGCGGACAGGGGCAGCGGTACCATTCCCAAAGCCTGCTTCCTTTTCTTTTGTGCTGGGGGCTTCCGCCTCCTCGGCGTCCAGATCGCGTTTTCTCTTACTGCCTTGAGGGGCTGCGTCCGCCATGCTGCCCGGCAGAAAGTGTGCGCCTGCGCAACCCCCAGCCGTGGCCCCGCCCCTTCCTGCTGCTCGCGGGCCACTGCCTCCCGCCTCCGTGACGACGGGGCTGGACTACAACTCCCGATGTGCTCCGCGCCGAGACCGGCGTTCTTCCGACTCTACGGAGCCTTGGAGCGCCTGTCCTTGTGACCTGTCCGGAATGAGCGGTTTTAATTCGAGATACTGTCCTTGGTCCCCTCGTTCTGGCTGGCCCCGAGTTGAGGCCGGTGCTGAGGGAAAAAAAAAAAAAGACGGCAGTGAGTCCCCAAATAGGCAGGCTAGTGGTGCTGCAGTGGAGAGGGCTCCCCCAGCCGCCCTGGGGGCCAGAGCTGGAGGACACCCTTTGGACCCTGAATGCCTCGACAGCTTCTTTGAATATTGACATTTTAGTAAGAAGTGTACCAACATTGATGCGTTAGCGCGGAAGGAATGTTTCTGAAACAAATCTGTTTGAGCCAAATGATATTTCTTGGGTTTTTTATAGAGAGCACTTAAACCATTTCCATTTTTCACCCATTTTCATTTTACAGAAATCTTCATCGCGTGCAGCTCTTTTCTTTATGGATTCAGTACTTCTTGCGGAAAAGAAAGGTAAGTGAACAGCAGCAGAAATCCATTTTGTCACCTGCTTCTTTTCTTCCTGCTGGCGGCCTCTCTATCTTCGTCGCCCACACGTTTGCTATGCTCTCGGGATGGACTTGCAGCGTGAATATGATTCACCTATCAGAGTTTCTTTCCTTTTCTTTCTTTTTGGTCATATAAACGTTTTGCTTATAATTTCTGCCTTTGTAAGTTTCCTTTGTGTCAATTATTTCTGGCGAGTCCATTTTTCCGTGGTTTGTTATTTGACAGATCTAAATTTTGTCAAGACTTGATACATCAAGGTTTAGTAAAAAATTTTATCATTTTCACCAGTGTCAGTTTTGAGTTTGTTTTTTTCAGACAAATCTAATGGGGGTGCAGTTTTTTCAACTTTCAGTCAGTCAGTAACGTCTCAATCTATCTCAATGACAGTTGCATTTGGCTTGATTATTTCTACCAGAAATATATATTATGAGCTGGATAAAGGCTAATTGTTTTGTGAAGCAGAACGCATTAATAGGGGAGACTTAGGATCTGAGATAATTATCTTCAACCAAAAACATTTACTGCCTGTCTACGCATTTTCTGGATGCATCCCTCACCCTCTGGGGATATACAGTAAGAGGTTATAAACTGTATGCAAGACTACAACAAAATGTCCTTGGGGGTCAATGGCAATAGCAAAACCTGTTCAAAACCCCGAGGTCCTGATCTTAAGAGAATTTCTAGGTGTGCCTTCTCTTTTTTTCTTCCTTCCTTTTTCTCCTTCTCTTCCTCTCTTTCTCTTTCTGTCTGCCTCTCTCCCTCCCTCTTGCTTGCTTGCTTCCTTAACTGCTACTGGGAAGAGAATTTGAGCAGGGTAGCTATGTTTTAACAAAAAGAGCCCTGAATTGGGAGCCATGAAGTCTGGCCCCAGCACTGACTGGCTTTGCAACTTTGGGGAAGTCACTTACCCTCTCTAGGCCTCCATTTTCTGTGTGCCAGACTGTCAGTCCTGAACAAGTTGGAGGAGACCTCTACTTTCATAGAATTCATATTCAAATGGAGATGAGGTAAACAAATGTGATCATTTTTGATAATGATTAAGATAATGGTAATTTCAGATAATGATTATTTATAGAATAAAACAAGACAATGTGATAGAGCCTGGGGATAGAGAGGACTTTAGATAAGGTGATCATGTGCCCTCTCAGGAGGTGACATTGAGCTGAGACTTGAATGATGAGAAGGAACCAGCCATGTGGAGACCAGGAAGGTGTATTTCAGGCAGAGTAGATATCAGATGCTAAGGACCCTAAAGCAGCAATGAGCTTGACATTTTCAGAAACGGAATGGCCCTTATGGATAGAATGTAGTGTGCAAAGGAGAGATATAAAATGAAATTGTAGACAAATTTATTCATTAATGGCAAATTCATCAATGCAGATATAAGTCTGATTAAAATTTCCATAAGGTCAGAATTCTCCTAAGAGGGCCTGGCTCAAGGAGAGGATGAGCTCACAGGGAGCCTCAGCAATAGAGGACTTATTAGAATACAAGACAGCAGAGTGCAAGGGACCTTTATGGCAGACACTAAGGAGCTTCGCTTAGCTTCGGAGGTTTTTGTCTGTTGACGATTCTTTTTTTTTTTTGAGGAAGATTAGCCCTGAGCTAACATCTGCTGCCAATCCTTCTCTTTTTGCTGAGGAAGACTGGCCCTGAGCTAACATCCATACCCATCTTCCTCTACTTTATATGTGGGACGCCTACTGCAGCATGGCTTGCCAAGCGGTGCCATGTCCGCACCCGGGATCTGAACCAGCGAACCCTGGGCTGCCAAAGCAGAATGTGCAAACTTAGCTGCTGCACCACAGGGCCAGCCTCTGTTGATGAATTTTTTAGTTCACCTTCCTTGGAAACATTAGAAGGCTCTGCACTGTCCCATCCAACAGCCACTAACCACTAGCCACATGTAGCTGTTTACATTTGAATTAATTACAATTAGATAAAATTGAAAATTCAGTTCCTCAGTCATACAGCCACATTTCAAATACCTGATAGCCACATAAGGCTACTGGCTACCATATTGGACAGCACAGATGTGGACCATTTCCATGATTACAGAAAGTTGAAGTGGACAGTCCTGTATTAGAAGGTTATTACTGGAGATCTGTCGTCTGTCTATAAGTATCTATCTTTCACTCTTCTTGAAGAATCTCGAAACTTCTCCCAAATCGTTTTTTTAGTTTAAGGAAGGACTAGACACTTCCATTTCAGGTATTATAACAGACTAGATTTCCTAAAAACACCTGAACATTCTGGATGCAAAATTAAAAACATCTTTTTGGCTGCATTGCTGTTCTCTCAAGAAAATAAGGTTTTCAGAACTGAAAAATGTAGGAGCACAAATTTAGAGAATGATAAGTGGATATTGAAGCAGAAGTTCTAAGAGAGATTGCTGGTTTCTAGAAATCTAGAGTCTTGGGCTTTAAATGTGATGTTTAAGGCACAGGAGACAAGACCTGGGCTTGTGCGAGGTGAGGAATCAGAAGAGAGAACTTCCCATAAAGGCAAGATCTCTGAAGGTTCACCACCTCAGTGAAAGGGCCAACTATTAAAAAATAAATAAGTAAAACAAAAGCTGCCCCCTAAAGGAGACAAGATATTTGGGAAACTTAGCTGCCTCAACATCTGGCTCTGGAGGGAAGAAAAAAAAATCCCCTGAAAATTCATAACCACAGGCCAATCTTCATGCAGGTTTAGAGTTTGGATTTATACTGCCTGTATGATGCAGGAAATTCAAACTGAAGAAGCTATTTAAGCTGGTCTTGTATTCTTTATTGACTGCTTACTCTATGCCAGATTGACTCCAGAAGAAATGGAAAATCTAAATAGATCTTTAACTCTTTAAGACATTGAAATTGCAGTTTTAAATCTTCCCGTAAGGAAAGTGCTAGGTCCAGATGGATTTACAGATAAGTCTCCCAAACATTCAAGAAACAATTAATTCCGAGCTTAAACTCTTCAATGAATAGAAAGAAGGGACCACTCCACAACTAGTTTATAAAGCTGGTATAACCCTGGTAACACAACCGGACGGGGTGATACAAGACAGAACAATCGGCCATTCCTACGTATGAGCAGAGATGTAAAATCCTACAGAAAGTGTTAGCAATCTGAATCCTGTGATTTATAACAGAGGCAATACATCGTGGTCAAATTGAGTTTACCCCAGGAATGCAAGGCTGGCTTCCCATTAGAAAATCTAATGTTACTCGCTGCATTAACTGAGTAAAAGGAAAAAAACATATCATCTCAGTAGATGTGAAAATTTTAGATTAAATTTAAAACCTACTCAAGATAAGTAAAACTCTTAACTGAAAACAGCAGGAAACTTACAATTTGTTTAAAAAAACACACCAAACCAAAAACCTACAACAAATATCACATTTAATAGTGAAATATTTGAAGCATTCCCTTTAAAATCATAAATGAGACACAGGCGGTGGCTATTCTCACTTTCAACATTTTACCGGCAGTCCCAGGCAGTACAGAAAGACAAGGAACTAAAGTTTTTGTTTTGTTTTGCAAATTATATGATTGGGTTAATGGAAACCCAACAAAATCTATGGTCTTTTTTTGTTTTTAAAGATTGGCACCTGAACTTACAACTGTTGCCAGTCTTTTTTTTTAATTTATTTTTTTCTGCTTTTTTTCTTGCAAAATCCCCCCAGTACATAGTTGTATATTTTCGTTGTGGGTCCTTCTAGTTGTGGCATGTGGGATGCCACCTCAGCATGGCCTGATGAGTGGTCAGGATCCCAGGATCCGAACTGGCGAAACCCTGGGCTGCCACAGTGTAGCATGCGAACTTAACCACTCAGCCACGGGGCCAGCCCCTCTATGTCTTAAAGAATAAATAATTCAGCGGGTTGCTTAACATTAGATCACTATGCAAAATAAATTGCCATCTTTTCTACCAGTGATAGATAAGAAATGTAATTTAAAAATAACTTTTAGAGTGCTCACTTCAGCAACACATATACTAAAATTGGAACGATACAGAGATTAGCATGGCCCCTGCACAAGGATGACATGCAAATTCGGGAAGCGTTCCATATTTTTTGGCAGGAAAAAGAAAGAAAAGGAATACAAATAGGCAACAAAGAAGTAAAACTCTCGCTGTTTGCAGACGACATGATCTTATGTATAGAAAACCCCAAAGAATCCATAGAAAAGCTATTAGAAACAATCAACAACTACAGCAAAGTTGCAGGATATAAAATCAACATACATAAATCAGTAGCATTTCTATATGCTAACAATGAACTAACAGAAAAAGATCTCAAGAACTCAATCCCATTCACGATTGCAACAAAAAGAATAAAATACCTTGGGATAAATTTAACCAAGGAAGTGAAACATCTATACAATGAAAACTACAAGACCTTCTTGAAAGAAATCGACGACGACATAAAGAGATGGGAAGACATTCCATGCACATGGATTGGAAGAATAAACATAGTTAAAATGTCCTTACTGCCTAAAGCAATCTACAGATTCAACGCTATCCCAATCAGAATTCCAATGCCATTCTTTACAGAAATTGAACAAAGAATCCTAAAATTCATATGGGGCAACAAAAGACCCCGAATTGCTAAAGCAATCCTGAGGAAGAAGAACAAAGCTGGAGGCATCACAATCCCTGACTTCAAAACATACTACAAAGCTACAGTAATCAAAACAGCATGGTACTGGTACAAAAACAGGTGCACAGATCAATGGAACAGAATTGAAAGCCCAGAAATAAAACCACACATCTATGGACAGCTAATGTTTGACAAAGGAGCTGAGGGCCTACAATGGAGAAAAGAAAGTCTCTTCAACAAATGGTGCTGGGAAAACTGGACAGCCACATGTAAAAGAATGAAAACCCAACCATTCTTTTTCGCCATTTACTAAAATAAACTCAAAATGGATCAAAGACCTAAAGATTAGGCCTGAAACAATAAGTCTTCTAGAAGAGCATATCAGCAGTACACTCTTGACATCAGTTTCAAAAGAATCTTTTCGGACACCATAACCCCTCACATGAGGGAAACAATAGAAAGAATAAACAAATGGGACTTCATCAGACTAAAGAGCTTCTTCAAGGCAAGGGAAAACAGGATTGAAACAAAAAAAACAGCCCACTAATTGGGAAAAAATATTCACAAGTTATTTATCCAACAAAGGGGTAATCTCCATAACATACAAAGAACTCACACAACTCAACAATAAAAAAATCAAACAACTCAATTACAAAATGGGCAGGGGACATGAACAGACATTTCTCCAAAGAAGATATACAGATGGCCAATAGACACATGAAAAGATGCTCATCATCACTAATCATCAGGCAAATGCAAATCAAAACTACACTAAGATATCGCCTTACACTTGTTAGAATGGCAAAAATATCCAAAACCAAGAGTGACAAATGTTGGAGAGGCTGTGGAGGAAAGGGAACCCTCATACACTGTTGGTGGGAATGCAAACTGGTGCAGCCACTATGGAAAACAGTATGGAGATTCCTCAAAAAGTTAAAAATAGGAATACCTTATGACCCAGCCATCCCACTACTGGGTATCTATCCTAAGAACCTGAAATCAGCAATTCCAAAAGTCCCATGCACCCCTATGTTCATCGCAGCATTATTCACAATAGCCAAGTCATGGAACCAACCTAAGTGCCCAGCAACTGAGGATTGGATAAAGAAGATGTGGTATATATATGCAATGGAATACTACTCAGCCATAAAAAAGGACAAAGTCGTCCCATTCACAACAACATGGATAGACCTTGAGGGTATTATGTTGAGTGAAATAAGCCAGACAGAGACGAACTCTGTATGACTCCACTCATAGGTGGTAGTTAACATATAGACAAAGAGAACTGATCGGTGGTTGCCAGGGGAAAGGGGGGTGGGGGGAGGGCACTAGGGGTGAAGTGGTGTACCTACAACATGACTAATAATGATGTACAACTGTAATTTCACAAGGATGTTAACTTTCATAACCTTAATTAAAAAAAAACACACACAAAAAAAACTTTTAGAACAGCAACAGAAAATATGAAGTATCAAGGAATAAATCTAATAAAAGATGTGACAGACCAACATGGAAAAAGATTATAAGCTTTATTGAAATACATTTGAAGACATCAATAAATGAAGACATACCATTTTTATGGAGAGAAAGATTCTATATCATAAAAGCATCTATTCTTCTTAAATTAATCTCTCAACTCAATGTAATGTAATAAAAATACTAACAGGCATTTTCCTGGAATCTGACAAACTGAATAAACAATTTATATGAAAGAGTAAAGGAACAAGAAAAGTCAAAGTGATTTCGATGAATAGGAAGAGTGTGGGAAAAATCAATCTACAAGTTATCAGAGCTTATTAAAAACCATAGTAATCTTTAAAAAAAAAAAAAAAAAGGGGCTGGCCCCGTGGCCGAGTGGTTAAGTTCGCGCGCTCCGCTGCAGGCAGCACAGTGTTTCGTTGGTTTGAATCCTGGGCGCGGACATGGCACTGCTCATCAGACCACGCTGAGGCAGCGTCCCACATGCCACAACTAGAAGGACCCACAACGAAATATACAACTATGTACCGGGGGGCTTTGGGGAGAAAAATAAAATCTTTAAAAAAAAAAAACCATAGTAAGTAAGCCAGTGTGCCACTGATACAGGGATACACAAACACACAAATGGAGGAGGGTGGAGAACCCAGGAGTAGACCCCTGCATATGAGGACAGTATATGACAGCAGTGACATCACAATCAGTGGGAGCAAGGATGGACTAGTCGGTAAATAATGGCTGTACAAATGGAAAAACAAAGTTGGATCTCTGAGTTAGGAGCCAAGAACAACAACAAAAACCCAAACAAAACATCCAAGTGGCTTAAAGACCTAAATGTGAAATACTTCCAGAAGAAAATACAGGAGTGGGGAAGGATTTCCTAAATCAGACACAAGAACACAGATTACGAAGGAATAGGTGAAAGTTTTTAATATTAAAAAATATGGGCCGGCCCAGTGGTGCAGTGGTTAAGTTCGCACATTCCACTTTTCGGCAGCCTGGGGTTCACCAGTGCAAACATGGCACAGCTTGGCAAGCAATGCTGTGGCAGGCGTCCCACATATAAAGTAGAGGAAGATGAGCATGGATGTTAGCTCAGGGCCAGTCTTCCTCAGCAAAAAGAAAGAGGAGGATTGGCAGTAGTTAGCTCAGGCCTAATCTTCCTAAGAAAAAAAAGAAAATAGGGGCCGGCCCCGTGGCCAAGTGGTTAAGTTCATTGCTCCGCTACAGCAGCCCAGGGTTTCACCAGTTCGAATCCTGGGCGTGGACATGGCACCACTCATCAGGCCACGCTGAGGAGGCATCCCACATGCCACAACTAGAAGGACCCACAACTACAAATACGCAACTATGTACTTTGGGGGCCTTTGGGGAGAAAAAAGGAAAAATAAAATCTTAAAAAAAAATTAAAAAAAAAAACAACTTCTGTTCTTTAAAAGACACGATGTTTTTAAAACTTCCAATAATTTAGAGATACAGCCTTAAATATGAAGAAATAAATAATGCCTGGGATTTGCTCCAAAAGAATCTGGGGGTGAGGGAGCAAGTGGGGTTATTGCGACAAGCTCAGCACAAGTTGGTAATTGTTGAAGCTGGGTGATGGCTGTATGGGGATTCATCACACGCTTCTCTTTTTTAGTATATGATCTATAGTTTTTTCATAAACAAGGTAAAAAGGAAAGGAGGAACATCATGACAATAGGATACCAGTTTTCACCTACCAGATTAGCAAAAATTTTTAAACCTGACAATTCCAAGTGTTAGCAAGAACATGAAAGACATGTTACATACAAATGGGAAGAACATAAATTGGCACAACCAATTTGGAAGAAAATTTGGTATCTTCTACCAAAACTAAAGCTGTGTATTTTTACTACCCAGCTGTTCCTCATCTAGGCTAAATCCTAGAAAATTTTGCTCATGCAAACATGTACAAATATGTTCATAGGCTCAGTGTTTTTAATAGCAAAAGACTAGAAACAACCAGATGTCCATCTGTAAAAGACTGTGTGACTGAATAGTTGTATATTTACATAATGGAGTGGAAATGAATTTACAGAGTTACATGCATCAACACGGATAAAGCTTACAAACGTGGTAAACAACAAAAAGGAATGTGTAGAATACAAACATAATACTATTTCTGTAAAGTATAAAACCATGTAAAAGTAAATATGTCGTCAGGGATGCACACATATAATAAATCTCTGGAGAAAAGCTAAGAATGATAAGTTCACAATTCAGAACAGTGGTTACTTCTGGTGGGAGAAGGGAGGAGAATGTAATTAAGGGCACAAAGGGAGCACCATAGGGATTGTAAGGTTTTGCTTCTTAAGCTGGGTAGTAGGTACATGAGTGTACATTACATTATTCCTTAGTCCTTTTGCATGTAATAAAATAATTCATAATTAAAGATATCAATTTTTTCACAATATATACAAATATCAAATGATGTTGTACCCCTGAAACTAATATGTTATATGTCAATTATATCTGAATTTAAAATATATATATAAATTTTTTCAGTAAAGGGAGGGGACATGGTGGGGAAAGTGAGAGAAGAGGCAATAAAAGTACACATTGGAGGAATTAAATTCATTTTGGTTCAACAACAAATTTTTATTGAGTAGGGGGAGGTGGCTGTGGCAAAGAAAAATTTTATTGAGAACTGATGAATGAAACCTTGCCTGTCCTACAAGGTGCATAGTCAGCTGCCAGAAGAAAAACGCCAGTCCCTCTCAGTGCAGAGGTAAAAGCGTGAGCTCCAGCCAGACCCCTGATGAGGCCCCCCTAAGTCAAAGCATCAGTGGGTGGGCTTTTGATGCCAGGTGAAGGTCTGAGCTTTCCTCCTCTTCACCCTACCTGGTCCCTGCCCTCTCCTTCTATTCAGAACGGTTTCTAGGTTTGAGTCTTCAATGACACCCATGCAATAAAAATAAATGGAGTACAGTGCTGAATGCATCTTCATGTAGCTTACTGAAATGAATGATGTCCCTGGGAAAGAGAAAGGCAGTAAAGTGAGTGTGAAGGACTCGATGCTCGACTGGGAAAACCATACACGCTGAGGCACACAGTCCAGGCTTCCAGCTCATTAATCAGGTGAGTCGCCTCTTGAGGAGAAATGCTTCTCTACACCAGCGCCCGACTCCAGGGGAGGAAGACACAGGTATACGCCAGGCTTCATGTCCAGTTAGGCAGGAGGCAAAACGTTGGTAATCATCTTGGTATCAGCACCTCCTCCTCCTCCCACCTCCAATTTCTGGCTTCCCCATGACCTTCCTGGGGAGTCCCCAGCTTCCTTACTGCCTTCCTGGGGAGTCCCCAGCTTCCCCACAGCTTTCTTGGGGGAGTCCCCAGCATCCCCATGGCCTTCCTGGGGGAGTCCCCAGCATCCCCGTGGCCTTCCTGGGGAGCCCACAGTAATGCAAGCCTGAGGCACAATCTGATCCCAGGATCACATACAAAGTGCTGCTAACTGGCTCCTTACACCTTATCACATCTGCTGGAACCCAAGGCCCTGCCGGGCCCTGGGCTTTCTAACTTGATTTCCAACTTTGCTCCAACTTTCTGGGGCCCCTGGTGATATAACAAGTGTCAGCTGAGGGTCTGCAGATCTGAAAGAGACCAAACAGAATCACAGGGCTTGTCACCCTCCCCAAATCCCAGCATCTCTGTGTCCCCCAACAGGTCCCACCTCTTCTACCTTTTTATCTACTTTACTTCTAAACCCACTGTAATATAATGGCCCTCCCCTGGATACACGTATTGTAGGCAATTCTTTCCTATTATTTTGCACCTGGCATTTTCCCAGCTCTTGGGGACATCTCGAACCTGACCTCAGTGAAAGAAACCTAATACTAACAATGATAATAATGGCTAATATTTATGGAGGACTTGATCTGTGCTGGGCCGTGCCTGTTAGGAGTACTTTACACGTGCCAGGCTGTGTCCTGAACTCTTACTTAGTGTTTATACTTATTGAGGCATATAGTGTCATTCTCATTTTACCAATGAGGAAACCCAGACACTGGGGTTAAGTAATTTGCCCCAGTAACAGACAATCTCCTCCAGAGGCTGCACTTTGAACTATGAGGCTACAGTGGCTGACTCCTAAAAGCCAAAGTAGATCAGACACTGGCTAAACCGCCTTCCCTTCCTCCCATAACTTACAACGCATGACAGCTTGCTTGACTTGGCGAAAGCCGTGGTCAGGGCCCTGGCCGTCCACGAAGTACATGAATCGGAGCTCAGCGGGGTAGGCGGCTCTGGTGAGGCCTGACAGCAGGGGGATGGTGCAGCCCTCTGCCCCGGGGGACTGGGTCAGGGCCTGCAGCATCTGGTACTTGCACCACGGGTCCTGGAGGAAGCCTGGGGTGATAAGCAGCACACAGCAGTGACTATTGCTCAGTGCCTGGCACAGCTCAGACACAATGGCACCACCTGGGGTTGCATCCCGAAGCTGCAGGAAGCAGCGCAGGCCGGCAGGGCTGTCCTCCAGGTAGGAGACCAGCTCCTGGGCGGCCACCAGGTCCTGCTCACTGTGGCACACGCAGACGTCATAGTCCTTGCTCCAGCGGCCGCTGCTGCTGCTGCTACTGCTGGTGCCCATGTGTGTTGGTGGTGGAGTGGGAGACACGACTGAGCTGAGGCACTGAGGTGGGTTGCTGTCCTGTGAGCTCGGCTGTGACACATCACTAGGGGTGCTTTCTGGAGAGACAGGTACCTTGGGCTTCTTCGACAGGGCCTGTCTGAACCAGTCTGCGGGGGGACAAACACTGCTCAGGCCTGGTTTTCTCAGCAGGTGGCCTCTTCAGGGCCCCGCAGGGTGGGGCCCAGGCTGGGGCTAGACTCCAGCCCATCTCCCCTGCACTGGCAAACAAGGCCACTTTATTCTGAGAGACCTATGCTCTGCTATTTTGTACATCCTGCAGGATTTGCCTAAAAATTCCCTCTGTCTTTAAAGGTTTGGGGAATACATAAGAACTCTGGCTGTTTGAGCAGCCTGATTGGGTAAGACGGCTTTGCCCTGCTCCAGGCCCTTAGATTTCTAGTACCCCCAGCCTACCCTAACCAGAACTTCCCCTTAGAGCTGACCAGTCAACCATTTGTGAGTCTGTAAGTAGAGCTATATTAACCGAGTAAGGATCAACCAGTCCCCAGACCCATTTTCAGCACTGAGGGGAGGTAGATTTAGATTAAGGTGGGCTACCCATTTTGGGAGAGAAAGAGGAGGAGGAATTGGCATTTGGTTAGCCCTGAAAAATCCTAGATTGTTGCTAAAGGAGTAAAACAAATGGGTAAAAATGAAGAGGGCTACTGTGCAGAGCTCTTCAGGAGCACAGAGTGAGTGATTCAGAACCTACACTGGAGTCAGGCACACAGATGGGATTGTGGACCTGCTGCTTGCTTCCGTATGGCCTTAAGCAAGTCAGTCTACGTCTGCCTTTCCTCATCTGTAAAATGGGTTCATATTAGTTGTTGTTGAAGATTAACTGAGATAATCCAGTGTCTGGTATGTTGTAAGTACTCTAGAATGATTTCAACTCAGTTTCCCAGCTTTTGATGGGGACAGAAAGCTTGGTATTCTAGAGACTGATTTATTTTCTCTCCGCTCGGCTCCTTCCTCTGAATGGTTCTGGAAGATGTAGATGACAAGAAATGCAGAGTGAAGCACTCAGCACAATGGTTTCCAGGATAGGAACATCAGGTGAGCATGTGGAAAACCTGTGAGCCACAAGGACTGAAGTTTCCACTGATGCATGCCTCCTCTCCTCAGTCGCTGCAAAGCATCTGGACACTGAGGTCAAGGCAGGAGCACCAGCCCATCTTCAGCCTCCCTGCGTCTCTCCCCTGTGTTTGGGCTGCAGAGGCCTCCCACCGTGCCCAGAGGAAGATTGAGGACTACACTCACAGAGTGGAATTAGGAGCTGACTCCCACTCACCAGCCATCTTGCCCAGAGGCTTCCTGGACCGGGATCGAGGAGCTGGGAAGGAGGATGACGATGCCATGGTGTTGGGCTCAAAACTAACCCCATGAGACCAGGCATTGGTAAAGCAGGAGAAGGGAAGGGACCCAGCCTTGACCTCATGGAACAGCCATCCTATAACAGACAGAGAAAGGATCACAAAAGCTGTACTTACCTTACTCTCAGCCCCAGTGGGTGGGCTCTGGATGTTCTTTCTCTCCTAATACCTGAAGAGGCTCAGTCTCTAAATGGGTCCCACAGATACTACTGTGATTGGAGCTGGTTTCTAGATAAACCCAGATCTGTGTAGAGTGGTCAGACTTACAGAGTATGAGCTCAGCATGACCAGTAGAGTGACTGTTCTCTGCTCCACCCAGCCAGGAGTGCATTCAGGATCTGGGGAAGGGCAGCTGGCAGGCAGCTCTTTATAGAGACTCCCTGTATAAATGCTGAAATGGGAAGAAAAGGACAGTTACTGTTTGGGCAAATAATTATGTATCCTAGTAGACAACTGCTGAGCAGGAGAGAGAACACACACAAGAAACCATGGGAGACTCTTCTGCTAAGTCTGCCTTCCCCTGAATAATCATCCATCCATCCATCCATCCACCCACCCATCCATCCATCCCTCATCCATCCTTCCCTCCCTCCCTCCTTGGCCGTCAGCTCAGGGAGGTAGTGGCACACAGTGGTGAAGACCGCAGACTGCAGGCAGAGTGCCTGGACTTTCTCCTTTTATTAACTGTGGCCTTAGGCAAGCTACTTAATCTCCCTAAGCTTTAAGATCTCTATTTGTGAAATGGAAATAACACTAGAACCTGCTTCTCAGCATTATTGTGAAGATTACATGAGATAATTTATGTAAAGTGCTAGTGGTGCATGGTATATAATGCTCAGAAAATAGTGTGGGTTATATATATTTCAAATAACCTAGATATTGGAGGGATATGGTTTAGAAGACTAAGTATTATAATCAATTTTCCCTAAACTAATCTTTAGATCGGTGCTATCCCAAATTCCAGAAGGGTTTTGTTTTGGGGGGTTAAGGGATTGTCAAACTGCTTCTAAATTTACATGGAAATGCAAAGGACCAAGAATACCTTAGATGGGCAACTTGCCATGCTCTCTTTCCACCACGATGACTGGGGTGTCCCTGAGGGTGGAGGCTCTCTCAGCCCAGGTTTCTGGAAGGACGCTATGTGGAGCTGAGCCCGCCCTGATCCAAGTTGGAGCTGCAGTGATCTAGTGACACTCCTGCAGATGCAGGGCTGGTGGGGAACTTGGCTCGAGCGCTGTGGAGGAACTGGCAGAGGACTGCTTTTCACTCTGACGGATCTGCAGAGGTCAGAACAAAACCCTGGAAACTCACATGGAAACAACTTGGGTTGTTAGACACACTGAAATAAGGGGTTTCAAAATTTATAGGATGTCATTCAACGCGGGACAATAATGCTTCATTCACTGCTAAATTTTTAGTACTCTTATGCCAAGCTGATGAACATAAGAGACACTGATGATTCATGAAAATAGACCAAAGTTCAAAAAGTAAAAAAAAAAAAAGGAGAACTTAAACGGCAGCGGCAAGGCGGGCAGAAAGGAGAGCTGGAGCGGGCTCAGGAACCAGAGAGGTGTTTGAAAGAAAAAAGCAGTCAGCTGCGAAGCCAGCCAAGAGGACACGCAAAGGTAAATGTTAGCATGGATATGAGTTTCTTTTCCTACCTAATATTCTTCAGATTTCAGACAGCCTGAGTGGTGGGCTGAGGTTAAGGCAGTGCCTGATTAACCGCTGTTAGGTTTCAAAATCCTTTTCCGGGTCAGGAGTCACTGTCTCTCGATATCTTCATTTCAACCATTCAAGATGTCCTTTTCCCCCAGTAGTAGACATAATGCCACTTGCTTTCTAGATTAAATATTTTTTCAATTTTAAAATTCATTATTTGGTCTTGATACACTTAGAAACTGGAGAATCATTTGACATTTTTAATGATAGCCTAAAAGTTAAAAATTAACATAATACTTTAATCCACTTAACAGATATAGATTTAAAAGTTTCAGTTGCTCCTTTTATGAAATGACTTGCCCTTTTTGCAATACAGGACAATTTTTGGTCATTGCCTTTTTCCATTGCTTGGTTAAAAAGAAATCCAGTTGCCCAACAGCATATGGCACTGGAAGTGGGTTGATATAACCCCTTGTGACCAACGTTATGGAAACGTTTAAACACAGAAAATAAGAGCATCTTTGACATAGGATAATTGGGCAAGATGGCAGATAAGTTTCATTAACCGTATGCAGGGTCTACTTCCTGGAGTCCCTGCACCTTCCTTATTACTTTTCACTTCTTGTGCAGCTGTCACACTCAAATACACTTTAATCTCTACGAGGCTTAGTAATAGTCCTATATGGAGATACAGGAGACAGAGTTGTCAAGCAGATACGAAGATCATGAACCCAAATGCCCACCTGGAAGCTCTAATCACCGGCTCTGTCTGTCCTCTGATTTGCTGAGTGGTCTTACATGTGGTCACTTTTCCTTGCGCTTTTAAAAAATTCATAAAGTAGAATGATATATACCTAAATACCTACTTTGTAGCTAATTACAAAGACTTGATAAAAAATTAGTAAAGAGCTTCTTCAAAAAGAGCAGCAGCATGAGACCTTTAATGTTTTTTAGAAGCCTTTTCCAATATTATATGTAGGAACTTATTCTTTGAGGGAAATATTATGAAGTTTCACTGTATAAAATCCCAAGTGTATTTAATATTATCCACTATCTAACTGGTCTCCAATATCTATTATACAGAAAGTCTACTGAAGCCTACAAAGGCACATGATTAGAACATGCATCTTATATAATGCATATTACATTTCTGTTAGGCTGGAATTACTATCTGTGGTAGACAGGATAATGGTCCCCCAAAGATGTCCACATCCTAATCCTCAGAACCAGTGAATATGCTGCTTTACACGGCAAAAACGACTGTGCAGATGTGATTAAGGATCTTGAGATGGGAAGATTATCCTGGATTATCCAGGTGGGCCAAATGTAATCCCACAGGTCTTATAAGAGGAAGGCAGGAGGGTCAGAGTGAGAGAAGGAGATGCCGACGACAGAAGCAGAGATTGGTGTAATGTGGGGCCACCAGCAAGGAATGCAGGTGCCTCTAGAAGCTAGAAAAGGCAAGTATGTAGATTCTTCCCTGCTGGTCCATTTTAGACTTCTGACAGCCACAACTGTAAGAGAATAAATGTGTTGTATTAAGCCACTAGGTTGGTGGTAATTTGTTACAGAAGCAATAGGAAACTAATATACTTTCTCTGATTGTATCTCAGGTCAATGAATGGAGAAAGCATTTGAGTGCTAAGAACTGGTCTGTTTAAAAGTTTAAATTATTTGAAAGAGTTTTTCACTTCTTTGACAAATAAATTATCATCTACACTTCACTTGATTTTGACTTTAAGAACATCAGTTTCAAAGGCTAAGTTTTCTTCTCAAACACTTGCTGAAAACTTGTCAGGGCAGGATTCATTAGGACTTGCACGACAATGTCACTTAAAGTGCCAAATTTAATTGTTAATGGCTCGATAGGCACAGTACAGTGTTTCTAAGAGTGGTTTGCGTACTGTGGAGAGACCCTAGGGTGGCCCCCACATTCACACCTGTGAGTGTGGGCAGGACTGATGACTTCTAACCAACAGACTGTGGCAAAGGTTATGGGATGTCACTCACATGATTAGGTTACTATATATGGTGTGCGTGTATATGTATGTATATATATCACACATATACTAGGTATATTTACTATAAGACGTGTATATATAAATAGAGCATATATGAATATCGTGTGCATATGTATGTGTGTGCACACTTGTATGTGTGTCTATAAGTCCATCTTAGCAGACTAGAGAGAGGCTCCCTTGCTGACTCTGAAGAATTGGCCATGGCACAAGAGGGCCAGGGGTCCAGGAACTGCAGGCAGCTCTGAAAGCTGAGAGCAGTCTCCAGCTGACAGCCAGCAAGAAAACAGACCTCAGCCCTACACCCAAGGAGATGAATTTGACAACAAACAACAACCTGAGGGAGCTTGGTAGTGGATCCCTCCCCAGTTGAGTCTCTGATAGCACTGCAGCCCCAGCTAACACTTGGTCTACAGCCCCGTGAGATCCCAGCAGAAGACTGAGCCAGTCTTGCCTGGGCCCTTGACCTGCAGAAACTATGAGACAATAAATAGGTGTTGGTTTAAGCTGCTAAACTTGTGGTAATTTGTTACACAGCACAGAAAACAAAGACAGGGGTCAACGGCAATGATGGCCTGTTCCTGCGCTCCATCCCGAAGTGACTGAATCAGATCTCTGGGCGTAAAGCTTGGGAACCTACTTGTTAAACCAGTACCCCAGCATTCTGACGTACCTAAAGATCAGTCTTGTCAGCTACGTCAGTGGTTCTCAGACCAAACTGCAGATCGTTATCACCTAGAGAGCTTTTAAAAATATAGATACCTCAGGAAATTCTTATTCAATAGTTCAGAAGTGGGGCCCAAGAATCCGTATTTTTAAAGAGCTCTCCAGGTAATTTTGATACAAGGAGCCACTAGTCTCTATATACTGTTACTTATGTTTATAAGTGGTAGAATAATGGAAAAGTGCCCAGCAAATCTTGGAGCTGATTTTGTGAAATAAGTTCTAAATTACTGATTTTGCTAGAAACTCAGATTTAAGATAGAACTCTAGCAGGCAGAAAACAATCATGGCATTCTGGTTAATTAACTGCAGTCTTATGACTTGTATTAAAATAAATCATGTTTGCTAAGTATATAGTGAGGTACATATGCTTTCAGCACTACATTTGTAAATTTTGGAAGACTTTAAAAAATGTCAAAGTCTTCCAAAGGCTGGCTCAGTGTTAAAGTGGTTGAGTTCACTAACTCCCCCTTGGTGGCTTGGGTTCGCGGGTTTGGATTCTGGGTGTGGACCCGCACACCACTCATCGAGTCATGCTGTGGCAGTGTCCCACATACAAAATAAAGGAAGACTGGCACAGAGGTTAGCTCAGGGCCACTCTTCCTCACACACACAAAAAATATTCCAAAAAAAAAAAAATATATATATGTATCTATGTGTGCATGTATGCATATAAAAGCACCTACTATTTTAAATTTAATTATTAATCAAAAGTACTTTACTTTGGTTATTAAAATCCAAAACTTCAGCTGCATTTCAGTCACATAGGAACATATCTTACAACCAAACATGAATGGGAAGCATTATAATTAATGTTGCTGTATTTTGCAAAAAGTAGCAAATTGGCCTTTGGAAAACTTCAGTTTCTTAGTTTTAAAAAATTCTCTTTGTTTTGAAACTATATCTTATATGTACTAAAGGTCATTTTTCACTAAAATGATGTGAATTTATTTTGTATTCACTTTGCTGTAGGTCTCATGTAAATATGCAGGCATTGAATGTAATATAGATTGTCAGCAGTGAATTTATGGATGGATAGAGTTTACAAATTATGCCAATCATACCCTTATACATTAGGCCCGTTTTGAGCTTACAGAATGACTACTTTTTATATATTTTTGAAAAAGGCTTTGCCAGCAGGGTTAGATAAAAATACCTAAGATCTTAAAGAAGAACAATGCTGAGGACTTCCACTACCAGAATAATAAAGACTTATTATAAAGCAACAATAATTAGGGCAGCATGCGTGATATTGGTGCACAAGGACAGACAGATAAATGGAAGAAGAGGGGGTCCAGAAACAGACCCACATCCGTACAGTCTCCTGATTCATGAGAAAGCTGACACTGCAGTGCAACGGGGGAAGAAGGTCTTTCTAATACATGGCACTGGGTCAGTTTAGATAGCCTTGGAAAAAACGAATCCTGACGCATATCTCATAACAGACAAAAAAATTAATCTCAAATGGATAGTAGATATAGGTGAGAATAACAATAAAGCTTTTAGAGGAAAATATAGGTGATGATCTTTCTGACTTTGATTACCTTCCTGATTTTTAAAATTGAGATATAATTGACATATAACATTATATTAGTTTCACGTGTACAACATACTGATTCGATCTATGTATATACTGTGAAATGGCCATCACAATAAGTCTCGTTAACATCCCTCAACACACATAGCTACAAATTGTTTTTCCTGTGGTGAGAACTTTTAAGATCTACTCTCTTAGCAATTTTCAAATACAGTATTATGAGCTATAGTCACCAGGCTGTACATTACATCCCCAGGACTGACTTATTTTAAAATGGAAGTTTGTACCTTTTGACCACCTTCAACCATTTTGCCCACCCTCATCCCCCACCCCCCAGGGTAGGCAAAGATTTTTTTTTTTTTTCTCCTTTTTCTCCCCAAAACCCCCCGGTACATAGTTGTATATTTCGTTGTGGGTGCTTCTAGTTGTGGCATGTGGGACGCTGCCTCAGCGTGGTTTGATGAGCAGTGCCATGTCTGCGCCCAGGATTCGAACCAACGAAACACTGGGCCGCCTGCAGCGGAGCGTGTGAACTTAACCACTCGGCCACGGGGCCAGCCCCTAGGCAAAGATTTTTAAAAGCTGGACAAAAGTAATACAACCATAAGGGAAAAATGATAAATTAGACAACATTAAAATGAAGAACTTCTGTTCATCAAAAGACATCATTAGGACAGTGAAAAGGCAGTCTCCTGAGAGAGAGCAGATAATTTAGAAATACACATTCAATAAATATGTCTCCTACCCAGAATATTTTAGAACTCTTTCAAACTACTAAGAAAAAGACAATCTATAGAAAAATAGGCAGAAAATTGGACACTTCAAGGATATTCAAATGCCCAACAGACTTGAAAAGATGAACAATGCAGCATTAGTCATCAGAGAAAGGCAAATTAAAACCTCAGTGCAACACCACTGCCCAAGCAGTGAGTGGAATGGCTACAATGAAAAAGAGAGACAATATCAAGCATTGGTAAGGATGTGGAGGAGTAGAACTCACACTGCCCAGGGGAGTGTAAATTGGTAAAACCACTTTGGAAAACGCTGGCACTATATTCTAAAGCCGAACATAAACACATCCAGCGCTTACATATGTTCACCAAAAGACAACATGAGAATCTTGTTGAGCACTGGTTAACCCCAAACTGGAAACAAACCATGTCCATCAACACAAGTGTCAGTAGAACGTAGAAATAAATTGTGGTCTATCCATACCATGCAAAATTACACATCAGTGAGAATAAATGAATTACTCTAAATGCAACATGGGTGAAACTCATATATTGAATATAAAATGCCATACAGAACAAGTTCATGAGTCCAGGTATCAAAAGTTCAAAACCAAGTACAACTACTTTATGACGTTAAAAGCCAGGAGAGTAGTCACCCCTAGGGGAAAGCAGTGATTGGCGGTGGGCATAAGAGGGCTTCTGGAGTAATGTTTTGTCTATTCTGGATGCAGCTTACACAGGAAATGTTCACTGTGTGAAAACTGAGTAAGCCGTACACTTACGATTTGTGCACTTTTCTGTATGTAGGTTGTATTTCAATTTTTTTTTTTTTTAAGTTTAAAAAATAACTAGATGTGACTTTCTCCACCAGTCAGTCATTCCTGACCCTCCCCGGCCCCGGCTTAGGCGTCTCAGCTGCTGGACTACTCCACACTTCCCTTCGCTTAGCTGCACTTATCGGTGTGTTGTGAATTCTTATTTACCCGTCTCCAGAAGGACTGAATCTGTCTCGGTCAACGCTGTCACTCTAGCACTTCACACGGTGCCTAGCCCCTGGGAGATGTCCGTGCAATGGCTGTGGAAGGAAGGCCTCGGTAGGTCGTTAAACCTACATAAAGCCTTGTTCTTGCCGAAACACTGCCACATAGACCATTAAGAGAGGCTGGACCAGAGCAGAGAAGGATGTTAGGAGGCTGGGAGAAACACTACAGTTAAACGGAAACAACCTGACCGAGCCCGGCTCTTCGACCCAAGCTAAAGGAGGGGCTCCCGGCGCGAGCTTCTTTGCGACAGTGAAAGTGACAGCTTTCTCGGAGGGCCATTTCCTTCTGTTTCCGTGTTCTGGGTGCCAGAGGGAGCCAGATAAAGGGAGCCGGGGAGAGGGCGGCGGTGGATCGGGCAGACGTGCCGCAGGCAGAGGCAAGCCGGGAGGGAGGGCAGGGCATTCCCGCCGCTAAGGGAGGCCGGGACGCTGGGGCCCGGCTGCGCAGAGGCCCTCCCGGCCGCGAGGCCGCCCCCGCCCGCGCCCAC